>NW_028234432.1:29916170-29921170 GCF_977035675.1 Penaeus japonicus | reverse complement strand
TAGATAGATAGATAGATAGATAGATAGATAGATAGATAGATAGATAGATAGATAGATAGATAGATAGATAGATAGATAGATAGATAGATAGATAGATAGATAGATAGATAGATAGATAGATAGATAGATAGATAGATAGATAGATAGATAGATAGATAGATAGATAGATAGATAGATAGATAGATAGATAGATAGATAGATAGATAGATAGATAGATAGATAGATAGATAGATAGATAGATAGATAGATAGATAGATAGATAGATAGATAGATAGATAGATAGATAGATAGATAGATAGATAGATAGATAGATAGATAGATAGATAGATAGATAGATAGATAGATAGATAGATAGATAGATAGATAGATAGATAGATAGATAGATAGATAGATAGATAGATAGATAGATAGATAGATAGATAGATAGATAGATAGATAGATAGATAGATAGATAGATAGATAGATAGATAGATAGATAGATAGATAGATAGATAGATAGATAGATAGATAGATAGATAGATAGATAGATAGATAGATAGATAGATAGATAGATAGATAGATAGATAGATAGATAGATAGATAGATAGATAGATAGATAGATAGATAGATAGATAGATAGATAGATAGATAGATAGATAGATAGATAGATAGATAGATAGATAGATAGATAGATAGATAGATAGATAGATAGATAGATAGATAGATAGATAGATAGATAGATAGATAGATAGATAGATAGATAGATAGATAGATAGATAGATAGATAGATAGATAGATAGATAGATAGATAGATAGATAGATAGATAGATAGATAGATAGATAGATAGATAGATAGATAGATAGATAGATAGATAGATAGATAGATAGATAGATAGATAGATAGATAGATAGATAGATAGATAGATAGATAGATAGATAGATAGATAGATAGATAGATAGATAGATAGATAGATAGATAGATAGATAGATAGATAGATAGATAGATAGATAGATAGATAGATAGATAGATAGATAGATAGATAGATAGATAGATAGATAGATAGATAGATAGATAGATAGATAGATAGATAGATAGATAGATAGATAGATAGATAGATAGATAGATAGATAGATAGATAGATAGATAGATAGATAGATAGATAGATAGATAGATAGATAGATAGATAGATAGATAGATAGATAGATAGATAGATAGATAGATAGATAGATAGATAGATAGATAGATAGATAGATAGATAGATAGATAGATAGATAGATAGATAGATAGATAGATAGATAGATAGATAGATAGATAGATAGATAGATAGATAGATAGATAGATAGATAGATAGATAGATAGATAGATAGATAGATAGATAGATAGATAGATAGATAGATAGATAGATAGATAGATAGATAGATAGATAGATAGATAGATAGATAGATAGATAGATAGATAGATAGATAGATAGATAGATAGATAGATAGATAGATAGATAGATAGATAGATAGATAGATAGATAGATAGATAGATAGATAGATAGATAGATAGATAGATAGATAGATAGATAGATAGATAGATAGATAGATAGATAGATAGATAGACAGATAGATAGATAGATAGATAGATAGATAGATAGATAGATAGATAGATAGATAGATAGATAGATAGATAGATAGATAGATAGATAGATAGATAGATAGATAGATAGATAGATAGATAGATAAATAGATAGATAGATGGATAGATAGATGGATAGATAGATAAAGAGATAGATAGATAAAGAGATAGATAGATAGTTAGATCGATAAATAGATAGATAAATAGATAGATAAAAAGATAGATAGATAGATAGATAGATAGATAAAAAGATAGGGAGATAGATAGATACGGTTTATAGAAATCATATAGACACATAAATACGTATAGACACCGATAGATAGATACATAGACAGACAGACAAACAAAAATTACACATATGTGTGTGTTTGTGCGTGCATGTAATTTATAGCACATGCTAAAGAATAAGAAAATTTGTAAAATTCTCTCTTGCTTTTTACTGTTTAGCCGTATGCTTTATTCTCGTTAAATCTAAATGTAAATATAAACATGTAAATGCAAATATGTTATCCTTTACCGCACAAAGACGAGATGTATCAGAACTAAAATATACTTTTATTTTCCTGCTCTTTGTTTTCATCATTATTTGCTTATCAGTGCAGCTATTACTATCAGTACCATCATAAATTTTGCTGTCAGAGTAGTACAGTGGTAGCGCGCCGGCCTCATGTCCCTGTGGTGGCGGTCTCTGCTGTGGCTGGCTGGGTAGGGACTAAGATCAGACTTGGAGTCAACACTCGTTAACACACAAACTCACGAGTTAGCACACGCTGACACAGGCTGGGCTCGCTATGGTGTACATAACCTGGAGTGGGTTATCCTTATCCTTATCCTAAATTTCCCCATATTTACTCATAGTGTTTTATGTTATGACAGGATGCGCAAAATATATAATATTTATTTCATCAATATTGTAAAATATTTGATATCTATTTCATCAATATCAGATAATATTTTTGTTATCTCATCCCTATTGTATGATATTTAACGTTTATTTTATCCCTATTGTATAATGATTAATGCTTATTTCATCACTAATGTATGGTGTTTATTTTATTACTATTGTATATTTCAAGTTTTTTATCCATTTTTTTTTCTTTTTTTTCTTTTTTTCTTTATTACGCTGCCACATTATGAAAGAAAGAATGAATTTTGTTCATAACATTCAACCTGTCATATTGTATTCCTATTCTTAATGTATTTCTATTTCTATTGTAAAACTGATATATCTATGAAACTAAATTTATCAAAATATGTATTAACTGATCTCTTCATCAAAATTGATGTTGTTAAAGTCAAGGCTTCTGCTCGCCGAGGTGATTGAATATGCATGATTTGGTGTATCTTTCTCCTTTGTCTCCGTTGCAGCAAACAGGTGTGCTTGTTTGCTTAATTGTTCCTTTTCTTTGAAAAAAAAAAAAAATCATTGAAAAAAAGCTCTTTATTTGAATATATGTATATGTATATCTATCTATCTATCTATCTATTTATCTATCTATCTATCTATCTAACTATCTATTTATCCATCTATCTATTTATCTATCTAACCCCTCCTTTATCTATCTAATCTATGTTTCTATATAGCTATATATTATCCTACATGCCATACATACATATATACATATATATAATATATGGATATATATATATATATACAGTATACCTATATATATATATATATATATACATATATATATAATATATATATATTATATATAATATATATTATATATATGTATATTTATATATTTACATATGCATATGACATACCACACCACACACACACACACACACACAACAACACACACACACACAACACACTACACACACACACACACACACACACAACACACCACACATATATATATACACATATATATATATATATATATATGTAATATATATATATATATATACGAGATAAAAATATATATATATATATATATATATATATGTATATATATATATTTCTATATATATATATACACACACTCACACACACACACACACCACAACACACACATATATATATATTATTTAATATATATCTATATATATATATATTATATTTATTTATATATATATATATAAATATATTTTTTTACACACACAATCACACACACAACACACACACACAACACACACACACACACACACAACACACACACACACCACACATATATATATATATATATAATATATATTTATAATAATAAATAGTATATATATATATAGACACACGTATAATCCAAAAAATGAATGAAAACAAGATATTTTTTCATATGGTATAACAATTTCTGTAGATTATATACATAGATAAAAAATAACGGCATATATTCAACCACAGCTTCTCCATGTAGTTGTCAAACGGGAAACGGGAATGGAAATCAAGTTGCAAATCTAATAGCATGTATTCAAAGAGCATATTGTGAGAGAAATTTCAATTAACCAATGGGCATTCGAGGAAGCAAACACACACACATAGCTTGGAAAATATATTGTCCAGTATATATAAACGTATATATGGATAGAGAGAGAAAGAGAGAGAGAGAGCGAGAGAGCGAGAGAGAGAGAGAGAGAGAGAGAGAGAGAGAGAGAGAGAGAGAGAGAGAGAGGAGACGGAGATAGAGAAGAAGAGAGTGAGAGAGAGAGAGACGAGAGAATTGAGAGAGTGAGAGAGTATAAGAAGAAGAGAGAGAGTCGAGAGAGAGAGATAGAAGAGACGAGGATGATAGATATATAGAAAGACATACAGACAGAGAGAGATTGAGAATGAGAAAGAGAGGAGAGTGAGGAGAGAGAAGAAAGAGGGAGTGGGAGAAATAGAGAGAGAGAGAGAGGAGATGAGAGAGATAGAGGAGGCGATGAGCATGAGAAGACGAGGGGAGAAGACGAGGATGTGGATCGAGGGACGGAGGGACAAGAAGCGCAGTTGAGGCAAGAATATAGTCTAGAGGAGAACCAGCTTTTAAGAAATCAGAGGCTAGTATAATACCACCAGAGAGAACCCAACGACGCACAAAGACAAAAGACAGAGCAGCAGAATACAGTAACTCAGCAAGCAGCCAGAGAGCGCAAGGAGAAAAGCAGAGAAGAGCTCAGCTAGAGCACTAGCGAGAAAGAAGTGACAGATACGCTGCGCATAGTAGAGGCGAAGACCCGAAGAGAGTAGAAGACATCATAGAGACAGTAAACGGATGCCAGCGGAACTGTACTGGCAAACCCAGGGAGGAGGGAGAGAGACGAGGAGGAGGGGGGATGAGAAAAGAGAGAGAGAGAGAAAGGAGAGAGCGAGAGAATAGAAAAAGATAGAGTTAGAGAGATATAAATAGAGAGAGAGAGAGGTCAAGAGAGATAGATATAGAAATGGGATAGATAAAGAAAGCTAGACAGCGAAATA
>NW_028234432.1:29898670-29901170 GCF_977035675.1 Penaeus japonicus | reverse complement strand
ACACCAACCAGAAGTAGCCGGACTGATCAATCCCAAAACCGACCTACGCATGTCATGGACCAACGTACCTTAAACTTTCGGAACAAAATACGCATTGCAACCTGGAATGTACAAACACTCCTCCGCCCTGGATATGCCACCCTACTCTCTCACGAGCTCAGCCGATATAACATTTCTCTGGCTGGCCTTTGCGAGACTCGCTGGCCTGGAAACGGGGAGACAATCGCCGGAGACCACTGCTACATCTGGAGTGGTCCGGACGACGGAAGAGGCCTGCATGGTGTCGCCCTGGCAATGCCTAAATCTCTAAGACAATCTCTAATAAGCTGGAAACCTATCAGTGGTAGGCTGCTTTCAGCCCGCTTCCACCACCAACATGGAAAAATAACTGTCATAGTCGCATACGGCCCAACCGAAATCTCAGAAGAAACCGACAAGGACCTGTTCTCAGACAACCTGCGTTATCTCATTCAAGATGTTCCACCACATGATATCACCATTGTCCTAACCGACTTTAATGCCACCATCTCTGCTGAGGCCTGTGACCCACAGCAGCCCATAACGGGACCCATCTTCATCGACCCCTTCACAAACGATAATGGAAACCGTCTCTTGAACCTTTGCAGGTTCACCAACCTATGCATCTCTGACACTTGGTTCCCACGTAAACAGATCCACCACTGGACATGGTACAGTCCTGACGGGGCGACCCGAAAAGCCAATGACCATATTTTGATATCACAAAGATGGAGATCCTTCATTACCAACTGTCGTGTGTACCGAGGAGCAGAGATAGGAAATACAGACCACAGATTGCCGACATGAGGTTAAAACTCAAGGCCAACCCATCAAACAAGTCCCAACCTCGCCTAAATTCTGCAAAACTTGCTGACCCAGTAATGCAAACCTCCTACCAATGCTCCATCTCCAATAGATTTAATGCATTGGCCAATGACAACTCAGACAGCTGGCAACACTTCAAGCAAGAAGTGTGCAAGGCGGCTGAGGAGACCATTGATCGAACTAGAACATCCCCTAAACAACCCTGGATCTCAATGGAGACCCTGAAAATCATAGATCTCCGCCGGGAAGCTCGTCTTCGTGGTGACACCAACGAATACCGGCGTCTCAATGGTGTGCGCAATGCAGCCATCCGCCGAGACCGTGAAAGGTTCTGGGATGGACAAGCCACCCTGCTGGAGAATGCTGCGCAACATAATGACCAACACCAAGTATACAGGCTCCTTCGTCAAGCAAAGGCAGACCCTAGACAAAAGAGCTTCCTAGTTAAAGACAGTGTTGGCGAAGTGCTGACTTCCGAAGAAGATTGTATACAGCGATGGAAGGAGCACTTCAGCCAGCTGCTCAACCATCCACCTGTACCTGTAGACCAAATTCTCACACAAGAAGCCAACTCTGCTATAGCCCCCAATCCAGAATGTGACATCACCCCAGTATCTCTAACCGAGGTCAAGGAAGCTCTCATACAATTAAAAAATTCTAAAGCCCCCGGTCTTTGCAGCATCACAGCTGAGATGCTAAAGCCCGGTGGTGACAACCTAATTCTCTGGCTCCAATCCATCATCAACTCAGTGTGGATTTCCGAGAGACTGCCCGATGACTGGAGGCGAGGCATTATTCTCCCATTTTGGAAAAGAAAAGGAGACCAGCTGATCTGCAGCAATCACAGAGGGATCACACTCCTTTCCATCCCCGGTAAACTGTTCACAAGAATCCTTGTGCAATCCCTGCCATTAGAAGCCAGAGACGCCCACAGCAAGCTGGCTTCATGCCCAACAGGTCAACAACTGACCATATCTCAGCTCTACGACTACTAATTGAGAAGGTAAGAGAGTTCAGGAGGGACCGCCACCTCTTCATCGGCTTTATCGACCTTAAAGCCGCCTTCGACACAGTGGACCATCTATCCCTGTGGAATATCCTCAAGATTCTGGGAGTGCCACAGAAGATCCTATCCCTTTTCCAACGCCTTTATGGCGATGCTGAAAGCTGCGTCCGTATCAACGGAAAGGAGTCAGAGTGGTTCCCCATCAATAGCGGAGTACGCCAGGGCTGTGTTGCAGCACCTGACCTCTTTAATAGCGTCATAGACTACCTGATGACGCGGGTGTCTAACCGTATCCCAGGAGTGTCCCTTGGCAACTACACCCTAGCCGACCTGGAGTACGCAGACGACACCACAGTACTCTGCAACACTCTTGACCAGCTCAGGGAGGCACTGATCATATTTGATGAGGAATCCCGAAGGCTAGGCCTGTGCATCAATTGGTCCAAAACTGAGCTGATGCACGTCGGTGAAGGCCCAGACCCACCCCCTCTCACCTTCAACAATATTTCTGTAAAGTTCAGCCCCAAATTTACCTACCTCGGCTCCACAATCACCCAAACAGGAGACCTTAAGCCAGAAATAGACCGACGACGAGGACTAGCCGCGGTAACAATGCAGGCACTATGGAGACCCCTGTGGAGACATAGGGCC
>NW_028234432.1:29881170-29883670 GCF_977035675.1 Penaeus japonicus | reverse complement strand
TTATCACACGGAAGAGTGTTTTGCAAGTCATTTTATAGATATATATATATATATTATATTATATATATATATCCATATATATCAATATATTAATGTATATCGATATATATATATTTATCAATATATATAAATAGATCTTTATATATCTGTACATATATATGTATATAGCTGTATATATTATCTCCAAACAACGGGGCCCTGACTATATATATATATATTTTTTGATATAATATATATATATATATATTAGTCATATTTTATATAGTATAAATATATCTTCCTATATATTTACTATATTTATATATATAACGGTATAAATGCTTTATTCTATATATATATTTATATATTTATCATATTTATATAATAAATAAATATATATGAAATATATAGATATAAATATCATATATCATACCATCACATATTTATATTTTTATTATTTATACTTTATATATATATTATATATATATATATATATATATATTATATATTTTATCTACATATCATTTATATTATATATATTTATATATATATATATAATATATATATATTTTATATATGATATATTATATATATATATTTATATATACACACACATACATACAATATATAATAATATTTAAATATAAATTATTATATATTGATATATATATATTTATATATATATCAAATATATTTGATATATATATATATATTTATATATTTATTAATATAATATATATTATATATATATATATGTATATACGTATTACAAATGCTAATATATTACATACATATATAGAAAAAGAAATAGATATATATATATGTATAGTATTTCTGTGTGTACATTCATTAAGTATATATATTTATATATTTATTATATATTTATATATATATATATATATTATTTATATTTAAATATATATACATATTTAGATTTTTATAGTATTATTATATATATATATTTATATATATAAATATAAATATAAAATTATATTTTCTGATTTGTATATAAATATATTATATATATATTATTTGTTATTTATTTGTATTTTGATATAGATATATTTATATATACTATATATATCTATATATATATATTAATATATTATTATATTCGTTATATATATATTTATGTATGTGTGTGTTTTGTGTGTGTATGTATATTTGTAATTATATTTATATATTTATATATTTATATTATATTTTATATATATGTTTATTATAGATCATGTATATATATGTTTATGTAATGTGTATATATTATGGTATATATATATATATATATATATATATTATATATATATCTATATATATATCTTATAGATTGAATTTACTTAGTTATTTATATATGTATGTATATACGCATATATATTATATTATTTAGATATATATATCAATATTCTATAGTATATTGATACACTATCTTATTTATTTGATATATATATATATGATATATATTATATAAATAAATACATAACATACATATATATATATATATATATATATATTTTTATAATATATATATATTTATATATATATATTATATATTTATATATTATTATTATATATATATATATATTTATTTATATATTATATATATATATATAATATAAATATATATATATATGCCTGTATATTATATATATTATATAATGTTATAGTATATTATATTTATATATATAATATATAGATTATATATATATTTATATATACATTTATATATTTATATTTTATATACTTAGATAGATATATTATATATATTATATATATATATGTTTATGTATATTCATATATATATATATATTATATATATATAATATATATATCATATATATATTTATTTATATATATATTTATATATATATATGTTGGACAACACATTTCAAGATCCATCTGGCATCCTGAGAACTGAAGATGGGATCCAGATGGATCTTGAAAACTGTTGTCTCACTTTACCAAATAGATCTGTTTTGGGTTTGGTATTATTTATTTTTGGGGGGGGATTTTTTGTTTGTGGTTTTTTTTTTGGGTTTTTTTTTTTTTTTATTTTTTTGGGGGTTTTTTTTTGGGGGGGGGACTTTTATATTTTTTTTTTTTTTTTGGGGTTTTTTTTTTTTCTTGTTGTTGGGTTTTTTTTATTTTTTTTTTTTTTTTTTATTATTTGTGTTTTTTGTTGGTGTGGGGTTTTGTGGGGTGGGGTGTTTGTGTGGGGGGTGTGTGGGGGGGTGTGTGTGTGTGGTGGTGGTTGTGTTGGGGTGGGGGGTGTGGTGTGTGTGTGTTTGGGTGTGTGTGGGGTTTGTGGGTGTGTGTGTGTGTGTGGGTTTGTGGTTGGTTGGGTGTGTGTGTGTGTTGTGTGTGGTGTGTGTGTGTGGTTTGGTGGGTTTTGGGTGTGTGTGAGGTGTGTGTGTGTGTTTTGTGTGTGGTATGTGAGTGTGTGTGATGTGTGTGGGTGTGTGTTGAGTGGTGTGTGTTGGTGTGTTTGTGTTGGGTGTGGTGGTGTGTATGTTGTGGGGGGTGGTGG
>NW_028234432.1:29856170-29863670 GCF_977035675.1 Penaeus japonicus | reverse complement strand
ATATCATATATATATATATATTATATATACACACACATATATCTTGCATATATATCTATATATATATAAATTATATATATAATCAATAAATCATATAAATAAAAAAAAAAAATATATAATAATAATAAATAAACACATAAAATAAATAATATATATATATAAATATAACAATTAAAATATATTATATATATATAATATATAAATATATATATATATATAAAATATATTATATATTGAATACCCGTATATATGTGAAAATAAAAATTAAATATATATAGAAAATACAAAAATACCCACACAAATACACATCAATATCTCAATAACTCAATATCTAATCTCTATATCTATCTATCTAACAATCTAATAAATCAAAATATATCTAAATATATATAAATCACAAATGAATATAACTATATATATAAAAACTATATAAATAATTATATTAATCAAATAAATATACAAATATATAATATAGATATAAAAAAATATATAAATCATATATAAATAATATATAAATCAATAAATAATATATATATATATAATATATCTCAATATATATAACAACAAACCGCATAATACATAAAACTTATATCACTATAACAGAAATATATATAAATAAATAAATATAAATACATATCATTATATATATTTATATACAAAGAAATAAAATAATATATATATATCTATACATCTAATAATATAATAAATAAATATCTATATATAAACAACAATAACTAAATATATCTATATATAACCTACCTATAATCTATAATCTTAAATAAACGTACACAAAAACCAATATAAATCAATATAAATATATATCACTATATATAAAAATATCTATATATAAAATATATCAAATCTAACCCAAACATCAACATATCTGTAATGTACAAAACACAATTCCACTATCATCAATATAAAAAACAATAAAAAACAACCAACATCTCACTAAATCAGAATAACGATACACAAATTACCTATAATATATATATCACTATACAATAAAACAAATAAAAATCTAAACAATACTAATAAATACATATTTATTATACATATATCTCTTAAAATAATCAAACTATAACAATAATAATATATAATAAAAATATCACAATCACAATCAACCATAACAAAATCACAGAAAAAATATCTGGAACAAAAATAACACAAACTCTATAAATATAACTTATAACACTATCTAACTAAAAATATAAACATAAAAAGAATAAACATAACTGCAAATATCACACAAAAATATAATAACAAAAAATCAAATATTTATAAGTACTATACCCACATCAAACTAAATATTCCACTATAAAACTAACAACTCTATAAAAAACACAAAACTAACGACAAAACAAAATATCTATATAAACTCAAAACAACCGTACATAAATACCAACACACAAAATATAACATCCACCAACATCTCAAAAAAATATATAAAAATAAAATCATAATAAAATCTAACAAAATGTTTACTATATAACTCTCATCTACTAACTATCATCTATCTATCTATCTATCTAAAACTATATCAAAAATAAATATAAAAAATCAAAATCAAACACAAAATGAATCTACCAATATACCTAAACAAAATCAAAAAAAATACACAATCTCTAAATCTATAATAATCAATATATATTACTAATAAACATATATATATATACCAAAATAATATCAAACACAATCAAAAATAAATATAAAAAAAACACTTAAATCTATAACAAATAAATCAAACACACAAAAACAAAAACGTCTAAGACAAACAATCACTAACACTAAATATCTCTATATAAATAAATAACCTCTATAAATATCAAAAATTCATATAAATATATAAGTCTATTTAAATACCTAATATAAGCATATAAAGAATAGAAAACTATAAATAAAAAAAACCACAAATATCACTTTAATGACAATATATAATAAAAATCAATAAATTTCATAAATATAAAGACTATATCTCAATATATATATCTCAAACTAAATATATAAATATATCTAACACAATATATATATTCTAAATATAAATCTCAATAAAAATATATATCTATAAAAAAATATACATATAAACCTAATACCATACATCCACCCCTTAACGTACAATAATACTAAAATAATATATATATATATATATATAAATATATATATATAAATATATATATAAATAGATAAAAAATTATAAAAAACAAACAACCAATACACATATTAACCTACACAAACCCATTTAACGTATCTATAAAATATATAAAAATCTATCAAAATCTATATATCTAACACAAGTATAAATAAAAATATAAATATTCTGTGAGTGTGTGTGGTGTTTTTGTGTGTGTGTGAGTGTGTTTGTGTGTTGTATGTAATGAAAATAAAATATAAAAAATTATAACATCCCTATAAATACTAAATATATGAAACTAACAAACCTAAATAAGTAAGTATATATATACATTTATCCAAATAAATAACTAAACATATAAATATATATATATAAATATTTATTATATTATATACATATCCAAATAATCAATATAACTTATATATTATATCTATTCTCAAACTAAAAAAAACAATAACTCCACATATACATATACATAAGCAAATAAAAAACACCCATATAAATCTATATATAAACATCTATATATATATAAATATAATAATTAAATAAATAACATATATAAACTAAAAAAAAACAAAATAATCCATCCCTGCATATTTACCTAAATTGAAACTAACTATATAAAACTATAACAAAAACTATCTATATATAACAACATCATAACACATACTCTACAAACACTCACTAAATAACACTATAAATATATATATATATCAACTATAAAATATACAACAAATATAAAATATCTAAATAACAACTCAAAATATACTTTCAACTTAAATCACTATTTTAATATAAAATATATATACACACTATAACATACATATATCTATATATGTAAGTACGTACACATATTTACATATATATATATATATATCGAATATCTATATATAATATATATATATATATATCTATATATTATAAATATACAAATACATATAACTATATCAGTATGTACGTACACCTAATTACATATAAATATATATATATATACCTATAAATAGAAAATCTATATATATAATATAGTATAAACATATATTTTTAAACATAAATAAGTCTCTGTAAAATAAACTATATATAAATATATATATAAATATATATATATATATTATGTAATATATATATTATATATATATATATATATATATTAATATAAATATATATAATATATATAAAATATGTATATACATATATGAATATTATATATATATCATTTATATATATATATATCATTTATAGATACATATATATTATATAATATATATATATTGATATATAATATATATGTGTAATATATATATATATATACAATATAAATATACATACATACATACTAACAACATAACATCACATATATAAATAATATGACAACATAAAAATATAAAAATATATATATATATATATATAAAAATAATATATATCTATCTAAATCTATTCTACTATCTACTATTAATCTAACTATCTATCTATCTATCTATCTAATAAAATAAATAAAAATTATATATATATATATATATAACTTATATATATATATATAATATATAATGAATATACATAATAAAAAACTAAAATATATATCTATATATATATAAAAATATAAAAATATATATATATATATATATTTTTAAAAATTTATATATATATATTTATATATTCATAATATAACTACATATAAATAAATATATATATATTATATATATCTATATATATATCATAAATAATATAAATATATAACTATAATATATAAAATATCATGTAAAAAATATAAATAAATTATAAAATATATATATATTCAAAATATCATATATATATATATGTATATATATACATAAATATAAGAATATAAAGATATAGATAAAGATAAATATATATATATACACATTTATAAATATATGTATAGATATATATAAATATATATATTCATAAAAATAGTAATATAATATATATATATATAAATATATATATTAATATATAAATATAATATATATAAATATATAAGTTAAATCTATATTATTATATATATATATATACATATGAATATAACATATATGAACATATATATATAAATAAATATATTAAATATACATAAAAACATAATACAAACATCCACACAATTACGTATATAATAAATATATAAATATAATATAATATTTATATAAATTATTAAATATATAGATATATATATATATAAATAATTATATCTAATATTACAGATAAACAAAAGTACATACATAAACACATTACGTATATAAGAATATATATATAATATATAAAATATAATATATATATATACATATATATATATATAAATATATATATTGTCTTGTTGTGTGTTGTGTGTGTGCGTGTTTGTGAGATGAGTTGATGTTGAGTGTGTAATGTATATAAATTATAAAATATTAATATACATAATATACAAAAATAGGTATATAATACCTAAAATTATGTATATATATACTTATATTACACATATATAAAATATCTTTATACTATAAAATATATATATTTTTTATTATCTATACATCTAACAAATAAATATCTATATATATATAAAATAAATATATATAAATATAATATATAAACACATATACATATACATAATGCATATATATATATAAATATAATAACTATAAATATAACAATTTCTATATATATCATCTATCTATCTATCGTAAAATATATAACAATATAAACTATATAAATCACAATATATACAAAATCAAAATACAGACTATATCTCTACATATAAATAATATATAAAATATATAAAAATATATATATATATTATATAAAATAAATATATATAAATCTATAATTAATACACACACACACACACCCCACCCCCATAAAAAAATCAATCTACAAAATATATAATAATATCTATAATAATATCTAAATATATATATATATACCATAAATAACTAAATCTATATATAATAAATATATCTATCTAAATTATTATAAAAAATACCTAAATCTATTTATATAAATAAAAATATAAATCTAAATATAAAAATAAATACTACCCAAACATATCTCTCACCTATCTACAATATCAAACAATATATATATATTATATAATATAAATATCTAAAATAAATAACTAAAATAAAAAACTAACAATCTAATCTCACTAAGTCAAATATATAAATAATATATATATATATATATAAAAATATATATAAATATAAATATATATATGTAAGTATAATAAGCAAACATAATATGTATATAAAACAACTAAAGTATAAAAATGTACATCTAAATTTTATAAATAATAACATACACACACACACACACAAACCCACACACACCCACACAGACAATATATCTAACTCTATATATATAATATAAAATATATATATATATATATATAATTATATATATATATAAATATATCTATATATATAATAAATATATAAATATATAATATGTATATATGTATATACATATATAACATCAATATATATATATACATATCAAACTATACATATATATAAAACAATATATATATATATTAATAAATATAAATATATATTATATAAAATATATATATTACATATATATACTAAAATAAGTATATATATATATATATAATAATTTATAAACATATATATAATATATATAATATATAATATATATAAATTTATAATATACTCATATTATGCCCACAAACACACACACACACGACCAAACACACAAACACACACACACACACATACACATACACTCACACCATACACACACTCAAACACACATCATATCAAACAGACACACACAAACACACACCACACACACACACACACAAACACACACACACACACACTCACCCACACTTCACAACACACCACCCAACACACACACAACCACACACACATACATATATATAGTATATATATTTATAAATATCTATATATATACATATATATATATATATATATATATATAATATATATATACTATATATATATATAAAATATATATATATATAATATATATAATATATATATATATATAAATATATATAATCATATGTATACAAATTAAAATATATAAATAACATATAAATATGTATATATGAATATATATATATATAATATATAACTATATATATGTAATATATAATACACACACACACACACAATATATATATATATATATATATAATCTATATATATAAAATATAATATATATATATATAACTATATATATATAAACGCATACACTATTTAACATATATATATATCTTATATATATAATATATATATATATATAATTATAATCATATATATATATATATAAAAATCCCATGTATACATACAACATACATATATATAATATAAATACGTACACATATTATACCTATATATATATACATATATAAAAAATATATATATATAGATATATATATATATATATATAAATGTACAGATAAATATTTTATAATAAAAAATATAAATTATATAAATATATTTAATATATACCTAATAAATATATAGAAACTATATATATATATATAGAGAATGATATATATATATATAGATATGTTTATTTATATTATTATTTTATATATAGTATATATATATATTTATATATATATGTGTATATATTATATATATATGAATATAGATATATATATATATATATATTTATATATATATATAGAGAGTAGAGAGAAGAGAGAGACGAGTAGGAAGAAGAGAGAGAGGAGAGACGAGAGACACACACACACACACACAATCACTACATAGTATAAATATAATATATATATATAAGAAAGAACATATTATATATATATATGAGACATATATACTATTATATATTATATATTTATATATATATATATATATATTATATATAATAAACTACTATATTATGCATATATATATAATATATACTATAGAATCTTACATATATGGAACACAAACACACACACACACACTACACACACCCCTAAACACACACAAACACACACACACACATAAACACAGAGGGCACAACACACAGCACTCACGCACCAAACACAACACAACACTATATATTATATATATATATAGTATATATATATATATATATATCTTATGATAAACCTTATATATATATATATACTCATATGTAAATATATACATAAATATGATATAAAATATATATTGAGCGCATATATATAACAATATATATACATATATGTATATATGATTTAATATGTATAACATAATATATATATATATATATATATACTATATATTCATTACTTGCATATATATATATACATAATACATAGTATATATAATACAGATCCGTATATAACTATATATATAATCTTTATATATGCAAAATATAAATATATAAATATCTATCTATCTATTTAT
>NW_028234432.1:29823670-29826170 GCF_977035675.1 Penaeus japonicus | reverse complement strand
TTGGATTGTTACTCGTCTCCACACAAAATTACCTCGTCCCTCAGCCTTGTGTTCTAAAATCATTTCCACACATATCCACGTTCCCGGAATTCCGGTTTCCGGTTACTTATCATCGTTTATATTACCTAATGTGTGTGACAATGTCCCAGTATCAATTGTCCCATAATTAGTCGTAGAAGTCATGAAGGATAACCTGTTGAAGCATCATGGGCAGAGGAAAAGCCTTGAGTCAGGCTGATTTTTCAGAAATCGAAATTTATCTCGACTCTAAAGAAAACGCTCATATAGTTGGTGTATCATTATCTAGTGTGTACAGAGTGTAAAGGAAGATTGAAAATATCGAAAATTACGAGCCAAAACGTGTTGGAAAGTGTGGAAGGAAATCCTGTACCACCCCAAGACAGGAGAGAATTCTCGTTGATATGGTAAGAAAAGACCGTTCAAAGTCGTCAAGAGAACTAGCAGCTGACTTAGTGGACTATGATGTACAATGTACACCCTCAGCTGTTTGAAAAAAAACTTAATAAGCTGGGTTACCGTGCCTGTAGGCCAACTAGAGTGCCAAGACTAACCGAGGCCATGAGGAAGAAAAGGCTGGCTTGGGCCAAGGCACACAGCCACTGGACATCTGATGACTGGGAAAAGGTAAATATGCATTAAATTTTGCTGAATTCGTTGTTTTTCTACACAAATTAATAAAAATAAAAATTTCTCTAAATAAAATAGCGAATATTTCATGTTTGATTCAAGATGCTGCATCTAAAAAATGTCTTTGTTCCAATTCCTGTTTGATGAAACCCACTTGCAGACTGAGGTTTACAAAGCTGTAATTTAAGTTTGGGTGAAAAGAAAAAATCAATTAATTTGTTTTGCTTGCATCCAGGTATGTTTCTCTGGTGAATCGATGATGGAAATACTGAGTGATAGGCGAAAATTCGTGAGTAGGACGTCAAAAGAGAAGGACCACCCTGACTGTCAGAAGACTGCAGCCAAGTTCCCTTCCAAAGTCATGGTTTGGTTCATCATATCTGCACAAGGCACAGGTCGTTTAGAGATCGTGGATGGCGCTCTGAATCAAGACGGATACCTTAAGATAATAAATAAACGCCTGTTACCCCAATTTCGTGAATGGTTTCCTGACAATTGCGGTATATTCGTGCATGACGGGGCCCCATGTCACACAGCCAGAAGAGTTTCTAGTCATCTAAAAGATCTTAACATCAAAGTGCTTGATTGGCCTGGAAATTGCCCAGATATGAATCCTATTGAAGGTTTATGGAAAGACTTCAAAGATGAAGTCAGCAAAATTGAATGTACCGGACAGAGTACAGCTCATCCAGCGGTTGATAGAGGTTTGGACAGAAATCCGAGATATCAGGAAACAAAGCACAAGACTATATTAGAATGTTATGCCAAGACGTGTTCAAGCAGTTATTAGAGCCAAAAGGAGGTCCCACAATACTGATATGATATTATGTATAAGGAAAAACAATTAAAATCCACATTTACTGCTCTAAAAATTTCCTTCTGTCAATAAAAGTGGTGGAATAAATCAGTTGAATGGCCAGGAATTGTCTATTAATTTTCTCAGTACTAGTATACATATAAATTTGTTATATATATATATATATATATATATATATAATATTATTAATATATATATTTATTATATTTTATATTAACATCTTGAAATATATGTTTATATATAAACATATAAATATATATGTTATATAATATATATATAGATATATATTACTATATATATATATATTATATATATAGATATGTGTGTGTGTGTGTGTGTAAATGTGTGTTGTTGTGTGTGTGTGTGTATGTGTGTGTGTATTAAAAATACATACATCTTACTGACATACATACATACATACATACATACATACACTTACATACATAAACAACCACACACAACACACACACACACACTCACACTCACAACACGCACACCCACACACACAAACACACACCACTTATACATATATACATATATATACTAAATATATAGATAATGTTATATATATATATATATTATTTTTATATATATATATATATTATGTATATATATATTATGTATGTATATCATATAAATTTTAGGACACATCACACTCATTATATGTATCACACAACACACATACACCAACACACACATCTACCCACACACACACACACACACACACACACACACACACATATATATTATATAAATATTTATATAATATATAGTTATATATATATATGAATATATATATAGATATATATGTATATATATATATATATATATATATATATATATATATTATTAGTATATATATATAAATATATATAAGTTATTACATATATATATATATATATATATATATATATATTATATTATATATATATATATATATTTTCATACATGCATATATGCGAATATACTATATATATATATATATATATATATATATATATATATATATATATACATATAGATATATTTATTTAT
>NW_028234432.1:29813670-29816170 GCF_977035675.1 Penaeus japonicus | reverse complement strand
GGGGGAAAATAGTTTTTGGTGGAGTATATGTTGGGGGAAAATAGTTTTGGTGAGTATAATTTGGGAGGAAATAGTTTTTGGTGGAGTACATGTTGGGGGAAATAGTTTTTGGAAGGAGTATGTTAGGGGAAAATAGTTGTTGGCGGAGTATATGGAGTACATGTTGGGGGAAAATAGTTTTTGGTGGAGTATATGTTGGGGGAAAATAGTTTTTGGTGGAGTATATGTTGGGGGAAAATAGTTTTTGGTGGAGTATATGTGGGGGGAAAATAGTTTTTGGTGGAGTATATGTTGGGGGAAAATAGTTTTTGGTGGAGTATATGTTGGGGGAAAATAGTTTTTGGCGGAGTATATGTGAGGGGAAAATAGTCTTAGGTGGAGTATATGTGGGGGGGAAATAGTTTTTGGTGGAGTATATGTGAGGGGAAAATAGTCTTAGGTGGAGTATATGTGGGGGGAAAATAGTTTTTGGTGGAGTATATGTTGGGGGAAAATAGTTTTTGGTGGAGTATATGTTGGGGGAAAATAGTTTTTGGTGGAGTATATGTTGGGGGAAAATAGTTTTTGGTGGAGTATATGTTGGGGGAAAATAGTTTTTGGTGGAGTATATGTTGGGGGAAAATAGTTTTTGGTGGAGTATATGTGGGGGAAAATAGTTTTTGGTGGAGTATATGTGAGGAGAAAATAGTTTTTGGTGGAGTATATGTGAGGGAAAATAGTTTTTGGTGGAGTATATGTGAGGGGAAAATAGTTTTTGGTGGAGTATATGTTGGGGGAAAATAGTTTTTGGTGGAGTATATGTGGGGGGAAAATAGTTTTTGGTGGAGTATATGTTGGGGGAAAATAGTTTTGGTGGAGTATATGTTGGGGGAAAATAGTTTTTGGTGGAGTCATGGGGGGAAAAAGGAAAATTAGTTTTTGGTGGAGTTATGTGGGGAAAATAGTTTTGGCGAGTATATGTGAGGGGAAAATAGTTTTTGGTAGAGTATATGTGGGGGGAAAATAGTCTTAGGTGGAGTATATGTGGGGGGGGAAATAGTTTTTGGTGGAGTACATGTTGGGGGAAAATAGTTTTTGGTGGAGAATATGTGGGGGAAAGTAGTGTTTGGTGGAGTAAAATTATGTGGGGGAAATAGTTTGGTGGAGTATTTGGGGGAAAATAGTTTTAGGTGGAGTATATGTGGGGGGAAATAGTTTTTGAGGATCTGAGAATATGTGGGGGAAAATAGTTTGGGGAGTACATGTTGGGGAAATAGAATTTTGGTGGAGTATATGTGGGGGAAAATAGTTTTTGGTGGAGTATATGTGGGGGAAAATAGTTTTTGGTGGAGTATATGTGGGGGGAAAATAGTTTTTGGTGGAGTATATGTGGGGGAAAATAGTTTTTGGTGGAGTATATGTGGGGGAAAATAGTTTTTGGTGGAGTATATGTGGGGGGAAAATAGTTTTTGGTGGAGTATATGTGGGGGAAAATAGTTTTTGGTGGAGTATATGTGGGGGAAAATAATTTTTGGGTGGAGTATATGTTGGGGGAAAATAGTTTTGGGAAAATAGTTTTTTGGGTATATGTTGGGGGAAAATTTTTTTTGGTGGAGTATCTGTGGGGGAAAATAGTTTTGGTAGAGTATATGTGGGGGGGAATAGTTTTTGGTGGAGTATATGTGGGGGAAAATAGTTTTTGGTGGAGTACATGTTGGGGGAAATTGTTTTTGGTGGCTTATGTTGGGGGAAAATAGTTTTTGGTGGAGTATATGTTGGGGGAAAATAGTTTTTGGTGGAGTATATGTTGGGGGAAAATAGTTTTTGGTGGAGTATATGTTGGGGGAAAATAGTTTTTGGCGGAGTATATGTGAGGGGAAAATAGTCTTAGGTGGAGTATATGTGGGGGGAAAATAGTTTTTGGTGGAGTATATGTTGGGGGAAAATAGTTTTTGGTGGAGTATATGTTGGGGGAAAATAGTTTTTGGTGGAGTATATGTTGGGGGAAAATAGTTTTTGGTGGAGTATATGTGGGGGAAAATAGTTTTTGGTGGAGTATATGTGGGGGAAAATAGTTTTTGGTGGAGTATATGTGGGGGGAAAATAGTTTTTGGTGGAGTATATGTTGGGGGAAAATAGTTTTTGGCGGAGTATATGTGAGGGGAAAATAGTCTTAGGTGGAGTATATGTGGGGGGAAAATAGTTTTTGGTGGAGTATGGGGGAGTTATGTTGGGGAAAATAGTTTTGGTGGATATATGTGGGGGAAAATAGTTTTTGGTGGAGTAGTAGGGGGAAAATAGTTTTAGGGGAGTAATGGGAGGGAAAAGAAAAAGAAAGAAGAAGAAAAAAAAAAAAAAAAAAAAAAAATAAATAGTTTAGGTGGGTTATGTGAAAAAGGGGGGAAAAAGTTTTTGGTGGAGAAAATAAGGGGGGAAAATAGTTTTAGTGGAGTATATGTGGGGGAAAAGAAAAAAAAATAGTTTTGGTGGAGTATGAGGTCATATGTGGGGGAAAGTAGTG
>NW_028234432.1:29803670-29806170 GCF_977035675.1 Penaeus japonicus | reverse complement strand
ACCACTTTTTTTAATTGAAGCAAAGAAAAAATAAGAAACATTTTTTTTTGTGGTTTGACAGAACTGCAAAAAGAGTTGATTTTGTTACTGTTATGAAATTATATAATTTTTTTTCTTGAGAAAATTAAAAGAAAACAATAAAAGTAAAATTGTGTGAAAATGTGAGAAAATTAGAAGCCCGGTTGAATTACTTTGCTAATATGACAATAATATGATCATAATTTCGAGACTTTATTCGCAAGTAAAATGAGCTTTATGTCCCTACGTTAATAAGTCTGTAGCAATTATCAATATATGACGACTAGACACAGCTATATAGAAATACATTTAGTTATGAAACAGTTTGTACACGTCTAATTGCGCCGAAAAATTGACCATTTAAAACTTGAACTTACATCCATTTCCGCGTTCTGGGAGGGAGGGCGGGGGGGGGGGGAGGAAGGGGGTATAGTTCTATTTTATCTATATGAGAAAAAAATTGTGCATCACATAAGCAGTTTTGCAACTTGAACTCACCGTCTGTGTGTTATGGTGAAAAGGATTTTTTTTTTCATGTCATAAAATGATACAAAAAAAAAAAAAAAAAAAGGCAGGTTGCAAGCGTGATCCGTTATAAATTGATCAATTGAAGCCTTGTACCCAAAAAATATTGACACGCACACGAACATCACCCACAACTCCGCAATAACCATGACGTTCAGGTTTGTAATTGGGTAGAAAAACATTAATCTTTTATGTTTTATTTTTTTAACTGCTTTTATTTGACAAAATATGATGTTATTAGCGTGCACTACATGCTATATATAACTGGAAGCTCACATACTGATGCAAACGTACTTACGTGTGGAATCAAACATATATATATATATATATATATATATATATATATATATATATATATATTTTTTTTTTTTTTTTTTTTTCCTTCTTTTTTTGTTTTTCTTTTTTCTTTTCTTTTCTTTTTTTTCTTTCTTTTTTTTCTTTCCTTTCTTTCTTTCTTTTCTTTTTTCCTTTCCTTCTTTTTTTTCTTTTCCCTTTATTTCTATTTTTCTTTTCGTTTTTTTCTTTGTCTGCTTTCTTTCTGCTTTTCCTTTGTTTTCTTTGTTTTCTTTTCTTTTCTTTCTTTCTTTTTTTCTTTTCTTTCCTTTATTTTCTTTCTATCTTTTTCTATTTTTTTTCTTTTCTTTTCTTTCTTTCTTTTTTTCTTTTCTTTCCTTTTTTTTCTTTAATTTTCCTGTATCGCACTCATTCACATACACGTAAGCCTGTGTATACAACCATGAACATAGACATATTAGCACCAACATATCTCTTAACTTCTTTATTTTTATCATCCACTGGTCTGATGGTCTGACAATAATGATACAAGTTATAATACTGGTAAAGATGTTAATGACAGTAATGATGGCAGTAATAATGATGATAATAATAATGAGGACAACAACAATATAGATAGCAAAGTAAAATAATGATAATAATAATGAGGTTAATAAAAAACAAAAAAAAACAAAACATTAGTAATAGAAATAATAATAATGATAATAATAACAATTCTAACGATTAGTAATAATCATAATGGTAATCTATCTACAAAGATTTTCTCTCTCACGCAAAAAATATCCACTTTTATGACTACAAGTTCGAGACAAACAAAGCTCTGCGCCGCTGCCAGACGTAGGCGCAACGCCACGTATGATCATTACAAATTGAATTACTTCGTACCGCGGATGCGAACTGAACGAAGTTAGTCGACATTTTCTGCGGTAAGACCAAAAGCGACTAGGGTGGTTAGTGGTGGGGGGTATGGTGGGGGGGGGGGGGATAATAGAAGGATAGGGGGGAAAAGCTACAACCGGGGAAATGTGGGGAGGGAATAAGGGGGAAAAGGGGGAAGGAGGTGATGTTCTATTCCGTTGTTGGAAGGGAAAGGTAGTACCATCGGGGTTTTAATGCAATGTTAACTTAGTTAAAACCGATTTAATCATGGTATCTCGAATGCTCACTTATTTTGACTTTTATTCACCTTTTTTTTGGGAGGGGGGGGGGGGGCTCGATCATTTATTCACCCGAAATGTAATTGATGTCAAAATATGATAACAATCCCAGATGAGTCAAGCTACTGAGGTCCCTATGGCAATCGTTGCGCAGTGATTTCTTTCCCACTGACTCAGGTCGAGCCAACCTCTCATGGCTGATTAAGAGCTCATACACACTCTGCCAAGACATAGCAATAATACATAATTAGTCAAGAGCTAATTGGTATACATACGCCAGTCAAAACGATAATTCATGTGCACTTTAATGGAAAGGTATTTCCCAATTTAGTATTACTGGAGTGACGGTTTCGGTTTGTAATTTGCATATGGCATCATTATTGATAACAAAGTAGAGATGAAAATGAGATTGAACATTATTTAATCATTTCATCAACTAGGACTATTTTAAACATTTTGATAAAAAGTAAAATACTGTTGAAAGTATAAACAAAGGAAAAAAAAAA
>NW_028234432.1:29795826-29798326 GCF_977035675.1 Penaeus japonicus | reverse complement strand
CCCACAAAATGATTTCTACTCTGGATTGGTGCCTTCTGAATTAAATGAAATACTATTAAATACTATAGTAGTTTTTTTTATTATTTTTTATTTGCCGTTTTCCTGTTCTTTTCCTTTAATTCAAATAGTGACTGTATTCATACTCCAAAGATATACATGACTTCTGTATCAAACCTAGGAAGGTACAAACATTGAACCTCCTCTGTTTTAGAATATAATTACTTATCATTATATAATTATTATGCTGTGGTGTGTTTATATATAATCTTTGTTCTAGAACTGCAATGCAAAGTCTCTCTTTCACTACAGAAGTAAAAGGGAATTATGTTTATTCTTACTATATGAATTTACTTGAAAGGAAATCATCTTTATACTTACTATATGAATTCACTATAAAGAAAGAATTAGTGTACAGTATTACTTCAGTAAGAGTGAATGAGAGAATGAAAGAGTGAAAGAGAAAGAGGGAGGGAGGGAGGGAAGGAGAGAGAGAGAGGGAGAGAGAGAGAGAGAGAGAGAGAGAGAGATTTAAGCCAACACTTAAAGAGAAATTCAGAATTTCAGAGACATCAAAATTAAGATTCAAGATAAGATAAACCCAAATAGAGCGTTGCATGAATTTACCAGATACTAATCATAGATGGCCTGATGGAACTATATATAAATACAAGTTACCAAAGAAGATATAAATAGCTTTACATGACCTCCGTGGCCAAAGACAAGAAAGTTTCGGATCAAAGACACGTTTATGTCACAATCAAGTGTGTTTAAGAATCGTAAAGGAAAATGATGGCAGAGGAGAGGGAGGGGGGTGGAGAAGGAGAAAAAGGGACCGAGGGGGTAGAGATAGAGCTAAAAGGATGGAGGGAGATAGATTGATGGCTAGAGAGAAAGAGAGAGAAAGTGACAGACGGACAGGAGTAGGAAGATAGGAAGAGCACAGACTACACAACGGACAGGACCAAGAAGATAGGAAGAGCACAGGCTACACAACGGACAGGAGTAGGAAGATAGGAAGAGCACAGACTACACAACGGACAGGAGTAGGAAGATAGGAAGAGCACAGACTACACAACGGCCAGGATTTGGAAGATAGGAAGAGCACAGGCTACACTAACGGACAGGACCAAGAAGATAGGAAGAGCACAGGCTACACAACGGACAGGAGTAGGAAGATAGGAAGAGCACAGGCTACACAATGGACAGGACCAAGAAGATAGGAAGAGCACAGGCTACACTAACGGACAGGAGTAGGAAGATAGGAAGAGCACAGACTACACAACGGACAGGAGTAGGAAGATAGGAAGAGCACAGACTACACAACGGACAGGACCAAGAAGATAGGAAGAGCACAGGCTACACAACGGACAGGACCAAGAAGATAGGAAGAGCACAGACTACACAACGGACAGGACCAAGAAGATAGGAAGAGCACAGGCTACACTAACGGACAGGACCAAGAAGATAGGAAGAGCACAGACTACACAACGGACAGGACCAAGAAGATAGGAAGAGCACAGGCTACACAACGGACAGGACCAAGAAGATAGGAAGAGCACAGGCTACACTAACTAACTCCTTGGAGATATTGTGGAAGAGAGAGATGATCAGGAATTTAATTCAGTTTCCATTTATCCATTTGAATTTATCCTTTTTGTATGTCTATATTTTAATTTTGAATGGAGTTTCTCTCTCGCTCTCTCTCTCGCTTTCTCGCTCTCTCTCTCTCCTCTATCTCTCTCTTTCTCTCTTTTCCTCTTCCTCTTTCTTCTCTCCTCTCCTTTCTCTCTTCTCCCTTCTCTGACACTGCTAGAAGTGCAGTGCATTTTTTTTTTTCTGTTCACGTTATATGATGTAAATTAGAAAATGCAACTGGCAATTATAGTAAAATATGAAAACCTGTCGAATTTTCTGAACGCTTCTGGGAGGAAAAGGAAACAGCTGGAAAAAAAATCAAAAGAAATCGAGTAGGATCGTGTACCAAGTAAGTGAAATGATCACCCCACAACACACAAAAAAAAGAAAGAAAAAAAAAAAAACGCGCTCAAACAAATCCAGAAAGTTAGTACCTCGAAGATTACAGCCGTAACAGCAATTTGTGGATTTACGGAATCCCGGAAGATAGAAAAGAAGACAAAAAACAAACACAGCGGAGGTGACAAAAGCCCTGTCCACTTCTAAACACTGTGATGGCTTTTTTAAAATAACTTTTGTTGGAAAAAAGAAATATAAATAAGTAATGATATATCTGCCTCCCCATCCATACCCCCGTAATATTCAACTTCAGTTTACGTGTTTATTGTACAAACTTACCTTTTTTTTTTGTCCAAAAATGTTGTACCATATACAGTATACAGTATCAATTCTATTGGTAACCCACATTATGCCAGGCTTGAGTTTGACCATATCTCAAGACACGGTCGACGGGGCTTGATTAAAGTCAAGCGTGCTTGTGACCAAGGCCATGCTTCCACCGTCTGATTTCCCCCATTACCATAAA
>NW_028234432.1:29784421-29785726 GCF_977035675.1 Penaeus japonicus | reverse complement strand
GCAATAAAACAAATACAATCTAAATAATGACACTATTATTGCAAAAGATCGAAATGTGACAACCGAGCAGTCCCTCCGCTTGAGCGAACAGCGCGAACTCGACGATGTTGATGTCTTTGTGTACCTACTTTACTTTGCCACAGGCATCGGAACTCAAGCCGCCGGACTGGAAGACATATCTGGAGCGCCAGTGGCAACCCGCGAGCTTAAACATTCCTATGGGATTGAGGGCGGGTCTCTGAGGAGGGGGTTGCCGAGCGCCTCGTGGGGGGGGGGGGGGTGGCCATGTTAGTCGGGTTTTGGGCATCATTGGCAACGGAGCATGTTTTGGACACAGGTGGACTAAGGGGGGGGATGGGGGGGGGGGAAAAAGGTGAATTTAAAAAGTTAGGGGGTAGTTGTGAATTGGATGTGAATAGTAGTATAATTGTGGGTGGGTTGGGTGATGGGGGTTAGGTGATGGATTGGGGTGGGGGTGTTTAGTTGTTGGTTTGTGTGGGGGTGTTGGATATTCAACTATAACTATCTTTTCTAACATTAATTATACTTCTACTTCCATTTTTTCAAGATTATCACTATTATCATCATCATTGATTGCCTTCCCTATAACGTATTATTGGAAAGCCAACCAATCTTGAGTAGTGTAAACACACACTCACAAATACATGTGTATATATATATACATATATACATACACACACACACACACACACACACATATATATATATATATATATATATATATATATATATATATATATTTACAAATCTATGTTTGTCTCTCTCTCTCTCTCTCTCTAGACTCGTCTCTCTTCCTCCCCCTTCACCCTCTCATCATTCCCTCAAAATAACTCTCTATATATATATATATATATATATATATATATATATATATTTATCTATTTATTTTTTTGTATATAGATGGAGTATGAGATTTGCATGATGGGAAAAATAATAATCATGATTTTGGAAATAATAACGATACTACTACTAAGGATAACAGTGATAATAATTGCAAAAACTTCTCCAGCAGGTGCAACATGATTTTTGAGGCCCTGTCATCATATTTATGAGAACTACAGCCTACGTTTCTTTTATTTCTGTTTTTTTTTCCTGTTGCAGAATTGTTTCGCATTAATTGTCGTTACAACGTGCATTAAAAAAAAAAAAAAATCATCAGTTCTACTTCTTTATCATTGATCCTACTTTCCTGTTGCACGTGTGCACGTTTTTAGGGCGTTTTCCTAATGAAAGCAAATTTACACACACACACAGAGACAAAAACTACCAACACACAAACTCACG
>NW_028234432.1:29769421-29779421 GCF_977035675.1 Penaeus japonicus | reverse complement strand
ATGTTAAATTTTTAATTGTTTTTCCCCAAAGGAAATTAGTCGCCCGTTTTGATTTTTTTTTTTTTACTGTTCTGTCACAGAAGTTTTATTAAAAAGGGGAGGCTGTTGATTTCTAGGCCTACTCCATTGACTTCTTTCCTCATGTTAGAGACTCGAATCCTTGTTTTTTTTTTTAGCCTATTTTTAACCGAAGCCCATCACTTTTACCAATAACAACAAACACTCCTACATTTTCTCACTTCATATCCAGTATACGACCTTTTTTTCATCCTTTTTTCAGTGTGTTATGAACTGCGTTTGCAGTTCTCCTCCCCATCATATCCCCAAACGAAGCAAGCAAACTAGAGCAAGAGCTTGAAGTCGAGATGACAGAAGACCGAAGGATGAATAGGACCCCTAAGACGAAAAATATCAGGAGAAGATCAGGAGACCCACTGCGCACGAATCAAGGCGTTCTTCTTCTTCGCATGATTCTTTCAAGCCTGGCTTTGGCCTTGGGATGAATAGGGGAAATTGACCTCATACGGAGGCACAGTCAAGGAAGGGATTAGCGTTTCTCCTTTTATTTCTTGTAGTCATATTTCCAGGGAAAGGTTTCTAACACGAATACACACACATATACACACATATGTTGAAATGTATTTGTTTCTATGTAGATAGGTATATAATAGATATACTCAGACACACACACATACAAACACACACACATACAAACACTACAAACACACACACACACACACAAACAAACACTAAACACACACACACATACGCACACACACACACACAAACAAACACTAAACACACACACACATACGCACACACACACACACAAACAAACACTAAACACACACACACAAACAAACACTAAACACACACACACAAACAAACACTAAACACACACACACACACAAACAAACACTAAACACACACACAAACACGCGCACGTACTTCAACAAACACTTATCTCTCACTACACAAATAGATACATAAACTTACACAAACGCGCACACACACAGAAGCGACCCTACACACGCACATCCTTCGCTTGTTACTAACATCCCCTGAATAAGCAACGACCTCCACCTCGTAGTGCAACACGCGAAAATCAAACCTTGCCAAAGCGTAATGCATTTCTCCCGTCAGAGCCAAAGGAGGAAACATTTTCCATTCATGAGGGATGGAAATTCTGGCCACTCACTTAATTTCTGGATTTTGAAGCTGTTACGTAACGAAGACAAACGCAATAATTAGGGAATGTTGTGATTTTTTTTTATCTTCCATATTCGGATGATTTTAAATCAAAGGGAGAAACAAACAAACAAACAATGAAAATAGGAATCCTCGTGTCTCATGTTCTAGCCTTGTATTTCACAACTTACTCCATCTTTTGAGGAGGTCGTTGCTATTGTTCTATTTCATTTTCCTACCCTGTTTCTCTCTCTCTTCGCCATAGTTCAGAAAGAAAAAGACGTGTGTAAAGAACAGAATTCCCACGTGGCTTTTAAAAAATGAGGGCATATGTCTTCATTCCTTCCCTTTCCCTTTTCTGTGACTCTCATGAAAATTTCTTGTCTTTTTTTCCCTTCCTCTTCTTCGGAAACATTTTGGCCGTTGAATTTTCTTTGCTGTACCCTAACCCTCCTCTCCCTCCCCCTACTCCCTCCCCCAAGAGCGTGGGAATTACTGGACGTATTTTTTCTGTATGAATTCTGATCGGAAAAAGCCCTTATGACATGATATATTAAAGGCGATTAGTAATATTGATTATAAAGGTAGGTACTTCAAACATGTATACCAGTAGGTATGTGTTTTTTATTGTTTATGAGAAAGAGAGAGAGAGAGAGAGAGAGAGAGAGAGAGAGAGAGAGAGAGAGAGAGAGAGAGAGAGAGAGAGAGAGAGACCGAAATACAAGAGACAAAGAGACATACACGAGCAATAAACAAAACAAATCTAGATATAAACATCACTAATCCTCGCCTGGAGCCACCGATACGCTGATCAAGTCTTCAGGCTAAACAATAACACTTAAGAGACATCATGTGTTTGCGCTCAGAAGTTGCAAAGGACAATAAAATGCTAAATTCCAGAGTTCGTGAAAATTTTCTCTCTTTACGTCTCTTATATTGCGTAACTTTGTGACTCTATTTTACACTTGGCTTTAATGATCTGGGTAAATATTACAATTTCTTAGTTACTGAAGGAGACAGGGGATGAGGGGGAGGGGGGAAATCTCGGGGGTAGGAGGGGAAAGGGTGGAGGGGGGGGGAGTGCAGCACTGCTCCTTCTGTCGGCAAACTCCTACCTTTATTCTGCAAATAAGGGGAGAAATTTGCCCCATTTTCTCGACAAATTGCAGATGTGAATCGACAAGATATATTAGATATGTCACTGGCATTAGGTTCTTCATATTCATGGCAACATACGCCTAACTCTCTGATAACAATAAGAATAATACCGTAATAGTGCTTATGATAATGATGACAATGATGGTATCATAATTATGTGATATTCGTTAAAAAAAAGGTAATGGTAGTCATGTAAAAAGGACAGTAGTATCAATTGGCTTATTGATAGTAGTAGTAGCAGCTGCAACAGTAACAAGTGTACTTATAGTAGTAGTTATGATAGCAGTACTTGTAATAGTAATGTCAGCAGTAGTAATAGTAGTGCAAGCATTAATAATAGTAGTAAAAGTTGTATTAGAAGTAGTAATAATAGTATTACTATTAGACAGAAAGTGAAAGATAGATAGATAGAGAGAGAGAGAGAGAGAGAGAGAGAGAGAGAGAGAGAGAGAGAGAGAGAGAGAGAGAGAGAGAGAGAGAGAGAGAGAGAGAGAGAGAGAGAGAGAGAGAGAGAGAGAGAGAGAGATTATGATGATAATGATGATGATGAGAAGTATAATGATACTAATGATAATGATAATACTAAGAGTTATTATGAAAAAGATAATGTTAATAGTAGTATTAAAGATTATACACACACACACACACACACACACACACACACACAATAGAATATACACACACACACACACACACAACACAGCGACAGCAACACATATATATATATATAATAATATATATATAATATAATATTATTTTTTAGATATATATATATTAGTATACGTATATGATATATGTTATAAATATATATAAAATCTAAATATAGATATAAATTTATATATATGTATATATATATATAAGTATAGTAATATAACCTATATATCAGTTATATAATATATAGATATAATTAAGTAAAAATAGAGATATATATAATATATATAAAGTAGTATATTTATATATATAATACTATGATAGAGACGGAGTAGAGAGAGGAAGAGAGAAGAGAGAGTAAAGAGAGAGAGAAGATAATTAATATATTCATGTATATATTAATATATATAATATATTGATATATATATATATATATATATATATATTTTATATATATTATTAATATATTATATATATATATATATAATATACATACATATATTCATATATAATATATAGTATATATTAATATATATATATATATAATATACTTATATATATATATATATATGTAATAATTATATATATATATAATATATTCATATGTATATAATATATATATAATATATATATAATATATATTATATATATAATTATATATATATATATATCGTAATATATTATATATATATAATATACATATATATACTTATATGATAGATATATATAGTACATATATGAATATATATATGGGTTAATATATATATATATAAAGAATATATATATTCATATAAATATATATATATATATATATATATTATATATATAGTTATATATATATATATATATAATAATGTATATATGTATATATATGTGTATATATATGTAAAGCATATATATCAATATATATATATATATATATATATATATATATAAATACTATATATATATATATATATTATATATGAGTATATGTATATATTTAAGAATGCATATGCAATATTATATATACTCATACATGTAATATAAATATATAACTAAAATAAATATAATATATTATATATATATATATATATATATAAATATAAATATATATAATGTAGATGTATATATATGTATATGTATATATTATAAACATACATATTAAGATAAATATCTTTATATATAAGTAATTATATACATATTATGTCTATCTATCTATCTATCTATCTATCTAATCAATCTATATCATATATATATATATATAAATATATATATACATACACATATATATAATAGATATAAATATATATAGTAATATAAATCAATCTAATCTATCTATCTATCCTATTTATCTATCTTTATTAAACACACACACACACAAAACAGTGTCCACATCTCACACTCACACACACACACACATCACACACACACAACTCACATATATACACATATAAAATAAATATATAAGTAAAATATATTATAAAAATATAATATATAAAATAATATAAATATATATTATATCCATATATATATAATATATATATATATATGATATATTATATTATATACCACAGGTATATATATATATATACCATATACACACACCACAAACAACAACAAACACACACAGACACACACAACCACATATATACATATCTAAATACTAGTATACTATATAATATATATATATATATATATATATTATATATATATATATAAATATTATATATAGATATAATATATATATATATATATTATAGATATAATATATATATCTAGTATATATATAAACATTATATATCATATATATATATAATATATATATACATTTTCTTGATTATATATATAATATAATATATATATATTAGATATATTTATACATAATAACCATACATATATAAATATATACTTATATATTACTAAATATATTATATATACATTTATATATATATATATATATATATATATATATATATATACTATATATATATAAATATAATATACCATATAACTACATTTCATTCACATATATATTATATATATAATATATATATATATATATATATATCTATAATATATATATATATATATATATATATATATATATATGTATATGTAAGTATGTATACTTATATATAAGCATATAAATAGATAAGGAAAACATCCGTGATGTACTTTTTTGCAGATCTTTGTCATTCCCTTTCGTTCGCTCTCTCTACTTCTCTTTAACCCTCTTCAACCATTCCCTCTTGTAGTTGGAGATAATTTGAGATTAAGCGAGTGTTTGTGCGTATGTATGTGCGATCGAAAGGGAATGATAAATATCTACACCAAAATACGTATATTGCAGATCTTTGTCTTCCCTTTATCGTTCGCTCTCTCTATCTCTTTAAACCCTCTTCAACCCAATCCCTCTTTGTAGTTGGAACGTACGTTTGGATCTATAAGCGAGTGTGTTTTTAATATTTATAGGTGCGATCGAAACGACAGATATCAATGGTTGTCCCAGGATAGGAGTAAACAAACCTGTTTTTCCCTTTTCATCTGTGTCCAAATGGTAGAAGCTAGTGAGCTTCTCGCTATTCTATGTCCCATAAAATCAGAATTCAGTCAGCACAAAGGTTACCAGTCTGTATAGTTTACATAAAGCGAGAAGAAAAAAAAAGAAAAAGAAAGAAAATACTACAATTAATACCTTATATCATTACGTTTATAATAATATATTTATCATATATATACTCGTATATATATTATGGTTGTCCCAGGATAGGAGTAAACAAACCTGTTTTCCTTTCATGCTGTGCCAAAGGTGAAGCTAGTGTGCTCTATATACTAAATCCAATATATAAACCGTTCATAATATAAGGCATATGAAACTGTTTTTTTTTTTTCAAAAGGTGAGTGATACATTTACTACTTTTAGCATAGTTAATTTGCCTGAAAGACATACTCCAGCTATACTTTTGTTATAAATCCAAAACCAAAGGAAAAGAAATCTGTCCATGGAGAACGAGAATTGTATGTATATATATATATATCATAACTATATATATATAATATATATATAATATATATATAATTATATATATATATATAGTATGATAAATTAAGGATATAAGTATTTTTTTTTCATAAGTGGATAGTATAATTATATATACACATTATATGCCTGAAAGTTATATATATTAGCATTATCATATATATATTATATATATATATATCTCCTATGATTAGATATGTATGTGTATATATATACATTATTATATATATATATAATATATATAATATAATATTAATATCAATATATATATATATAATATAATATATATATGTATATACATATATATACTATACTCATCCTATATATTTATACATAATTCATCTACATATCTATCGCTAAACTTATCTAATTATATACATATATATTACATTGATATAAACAATATATATATATATATATATATATATTATATATATATATATATATATCTATATATTAACAATGCTTATAAATATAAATATCAATATATGACGCATATACAAAAAATATTCATATATATATACATAGTATATATATATGATATATACATATATATATATATGATATAAATATATATATTATATATATATAATTATATATATATATATACATATATGCATAATTAAATATATATTTATATATGAATATATAATTATATATATATAATATATATATTATATATAGTATATGTATATAAATATATATATATACGGTTATAAATACATATTATATATATATATATATATATTATATATGGATATATATATATATAATATATATATGTATATATATTTATATATATCCCAAGATATACTCACCACACAACACACACACACACACAGCGAAACACAACACACACACAACATATATATATATATATATATTAATATATATATATAATATATTAATATATATATTATATATATATATATATATATACATATATATATATATATATATTATATATATATATATAGATATATATATATATATATAACATATATATGAATATATAATATAAATACATAGTATATAAACATGTTTATAATATAATGTATATATAATAATGTATGTAATAATATAAGTATATTAATATATATATATTATAAATATAAAAACAATATATGTATATATATACTACTATATTATATATAAATAGATATAATATATGGTATATTAAATATATAAATATTTACAGATTATATATACATTATATAATATATTTATATATAACATATATATTATTACCATTATATAAATTATCTATATATAATAATATAACTATAAATATAAGACAAACACACACACATACTAAATATATTAAAAGTATTATATATTTATACATACATATATATATATATTTATATATATATATATATATATATAATTTATGATATATATATATATATATATATATATATATATTTATTATATGTATATAGGCATAATATATATATATATATATATATATATATATATATATATATATATATATATATATATATATATATATATATATATATATATATATATATACATACATACATACATACATACATACAGTACATGAAAAACGAGAACAATATACGAAGCCTGATGATTCTGACTTCTCAAGTGAAGAAGCAATCTATAAAGCCACCAGGATAGAGAAAAGAAGTTACTCCAGACTTTGTTTTTAATTACGAGCCAGAGGTATTTATCAGCTCTCTTGTTACAGAAATAGTTTTTTGTTCAAAGTTTCACGATTTCTAAATGAAAGAAGAAAACTGTTATAGGGGTTTCTGACTTGGCTTTTTGAAATGCGCAGAAGACGATATGCCAGGAGATAATTCTTCTTAAGCCAAAATATTTTTTTTTAAAAACCAAGAGGTGCCAAAAGAGAGTCCTTTTCAGACCCAAAGGTGCTAAAAGCGAGTTCTTTTCAGACCAAGAGGTGCCAATAGAGAAATTCCTCTTTAGACCAAGAGGTGCCAAAAGAGAGTTCTTTTCAGACCCAAAGGTGCTAAAAGCGAGTTCTTTTCAGACCAAGAGGTGCCAATAGAGAAAGTCCTTTTGGACAAAAAATGCCAAAAAAGAAAGTCCTTTTCAGACCAAGAGATGCCAATAGAGAAAGTCCTTTTGGACAAAAAATGCCAAAAAAGAAAGTCCTTTTCAGACCAAGAGGTGCCAATAGAGAAATTCCTCTTTAGACCAAGAAGTGCCAAAAGAAGAGAAATTCAGTTCCACACTATGAATCACAAGAGAAGAAATACCTTTTCCAGAGTAAGAATTCCGAGAGAGATTCATTTATTTCTTACCAGAAGAGAAATTACTTTTTAAATCAGAAATTGTTAAAATTAATTATTTTTCACACCAAGAATCAGAGAGAAGACCCTTTTTCAGCAGGGAAGAAAGCTCTTTTCAGACTAAGGCCCATAGTAAAGAACCTGTGGGGTGGGGCGTCGGGAAAATGTTACACCCGACACCTATTTTATTTTATTAAACCTATTTTATTTTATTTATCCGTCACATTTTATCCTACGCCCTACACCCGACACCCGTCACATTTTCCCGACGCCCCACCCCACAGGTTCTTTACTATGGGCCTAAGATTTATAGACTGAAGAGAGAATCCTTTACACATTAAGAATTACCAGAATGCATCGTCATTGTTGCAACAGAGATCAAAAACATCAATATCAAAGTTAATGACATCAGTGTGAAGAACACACTTCAGCCAAGGACGTTGGTACTATTGTTCCAAAGAAATAGGAATATCCCAATGGAATATTAAGCAGAAAAGCACAGGAACCAAGAGATACTAACAACTTACCATAAGTATTATCAAGTGAAAGAATACATGAAGGGAGGAAGGAGACGAAACATGCATAAGATAAATATATTGATACGATGAAATTCCAGAGGAGGTGATGCATACACTGTAGCTACGTAGGAGTAGTTGTAATGAGTTGAAGTCCAAGCAATTTCGTGCAAAGTTCTGACGATCTACGCGCATTGCATTTCAATCGTCTGTTCCATCTCGTGGGCCATTTAAAACGAACCGAAGACCTTATTAAATTTTCCAGATAGATTGAAGACATTCGCTTAAGTGCACTAAGTTTACATTCAAATCAATATAAAGGTCATGAGTATATGACAAAGCAAACGGTAAAAAACGTAAATGATAATACAACAAGTGTGATATCCTAGCTCCTTGGAACTTACATAATGCACGTTCTTTGTTGCAGAAAACAGTGATCCTACCACTGTAAAGGAAATTAGAATACATATTATAATGGGCGATAAAGAAATGACTAACAGCAACATGATTAGACACCCTGATTAGGCAGATAAAGAGAATGCTAATAAGGAAAGTTAAGGATACAGAGTTAAATAAAACACAGATATTAGACAAAAGAACAGTAAGATAGATCCACCACAAGCAGAATCATTGCTGTTGGGCATGTCCACCTATCGCCACCCACAGACAACATGGAGCCAGTGCCTTCTCTACACCCCACGATGCTGCGTTATGGGGCCTTGAAGGGACAATATGCTATTCACCACTAGATTAATGAGAAGGCGTGTTACTAGTGTATTTATGTTACTTGTTGATCTTGCAATTAGATGGGATGAGGAAAGCTTGTGATAATATATCTGGAGCGGATTTAGGCCGATGTGAAAATCCTTTTAGTGGAAAAATCAAACACCATGATTAGACTTAGATTATTTGTGTGAAAATATGTTGTCGCTTTGTTAAAAGGCGTATATCCAGTCGAATTTCATCAGCCTAAACACGTTATCACATCACTAAAGCTGTTTCTTTTAGTACACGTAAACAATACCCCCCTATGGACAATTATTAAGAGTAGAAAAATGGAAATGTTCTCACTGAAAATAAAGATGTACTGCTTATCACAAAGAGACAGGAACTTATCTGTATTCAGGTTACTCGCCGTCTAACCAGCTCTTAGTGTTCCCGAATTAGGTCCGATAACTGAA
>NW_028234432.1:29726921-29729421 GCF_977035675.1 Penaeus japonicus | reverse complement strand
ATATATTATATATATATATATATATTTATATAATTTAGTGTATATCACAATAGATATATATATATACATATATATATACCTATGTATAAATACATATATATATACAATGTATAATATACATATAATATTATATATATATATATATATATACTATATATATATATACTATAATTATATATATATATCATATATATATATATAAATATATATATATATATATATAATACTATATATGTGTGATATAATATATATTTTATATTATATATATATAATAATATACTATATATAATCTATCTCATATTGAACTTATATATATATATATAAGTATATATATCATATATATATATAAATATATTATATATAAATAAACCACAAAATAAATATATATAAAATATATATATATATATATTTATATATATATATATATTTATATATAAATATATATATATATATATATATAACTATCAATATATATATAAATGTGTGTGTTGTGTGTGTGTGTGTGTGTGTGAGTTTGTTGAAAGTGTGTTAGTGTAGAAGTGTGTGTGTGTGTGTGTTGTGTGTGTGTGTATATATATAGTATTATGGTGTGTGTGTTGTGTGGGTGTGTGTGTGTTGTGGGTGTGTTTTGTGTGTGTGTTTGTGTGTGTGTGGTGTGTGTGTGTGATTGTGTGTGTGTGTATAATATATATATATATGGTTTATATGCATATATGGTATGTATATAATAAATAAGTAAATATATATATATATTTTTATATATATATTTGTATAAATATATATATATATATATAGCATATATGAATATAAATATATATTATATATATATATCTGTATATCCTATATATATAGTATATATATTTGTATATATATATATATAATTTTATTATATATATATATATATATATATATATAAATATAATAACATAAGTATATATATTCTCTATATTATATATATATATTAAATATATATATATATACTTTATATATTATATATGTATGTATATGTATGTATGTATATAGTGTATATATATATATATATTATATATATATATATATTATATTCTATATATATATATATATATATATAGATATAATATATATATATATATTTATATACATATAAATTAAATATATATTTATATACACATATATATGGTCAATATATATATATATAAATATATAAGTACCTATATATAATATATATAAATAATATCTTGTATATATATATATAGTTTATATACTTATATATATATATATGAATATATATATAATAAAACTATATATATATATATATATATATTTATAACTATATATATATATATACATAGTGTGTGTGTTGTGTGTGTGTGGTACCTATCTCTCCCTCTCTCACCTCTCTCTCTCTCTCTCTTCACTCTCCTCCTTCTCTCTCCTCTCACTCCTCTCCTCTCATCTACACCCTCTCTCCCCTCTCTCCTCTCCTCCTCTCTATATAAATATATATCTATATATATATAATATATTTTATATAAATATAATAAAATATATATATAATATATATATACATATGTATATCTATGAATAGATGTTCAATAGTTTAAGAATAGAACAGGTTTGCTGTAAAATTCCACCTCCACTGAACACGAAAATTCATTCTTACTTCGTAGTAGTACGACAAATGTCAAAGATAAGTTTTTAGAATAGTGTTCGTTAAACATATCTCTACTTCGTAGTTGATTAGTTAATTAACAGCCAGACTAGGTTTTATTCGCACAATTCCTTTAATTAACGAAAGGCTACATATATAGAAATATTATTAATGTCACATTACTATCACTGACGTTATCAAGTTTAACTTTTTTAGTCAATCTCGTTTCTTTCACTTAGAGCAATTTCTCTGAGCTTTTTCACACATGAGTGAATCTCAAGAAAACCCCAAAGAGGCAATAGCGCTTGATATTGCAGATAGCAACCTCATTCATAGCGAATATTTGTTGATTTTTTTGGCATTTTCCATGAATTATTATCATAATACATCATAATCCATCCATGCATATAAAGTGAGATATTATAAACTCAAGGCATATAACCCTAATAAAAAAGAATACATAAATGGCTTACAAACGAACAAAAATCCAATTATTCATTGAACCATTCCACATGCAGAACAAAAACATGCATTCATATATAAAGATAAAAAAAAAAAGTTACAATAAGTCAACTCAAAAATCTGTCACAATCATCTGTCACAACATCCACTCGTCCCAATACTTGTTCTTGTGTGCATCCCCGTGTTTTATAATAGAAATAAAAAAAAGAGATGAAAGGGCGGGATATTGAATCATCTTCCTTCCGTATAAAAGCCAATCCTCTTTAGTATTACACAATGGCAATTTCTTAAGCCTCGTTGGGTGTGTGACGGGTTTTATTGTTTATTTTTTATTGAATTTCTGATAGTTAAAGGTAGATCTATAAAGTCGTATAGATATCTGCACATTAAAATAAACACATACTTACG
>NW_028234432.1:29717355-29722355 GCF_977035675.1 Penaeus japonicus | reverse complement strand
CTGAAAAGATGAGTAAGACGCTCTGCCACCTGTACATCCGGGATCTAAGTAATTAAGTCGCAAAGTGGTCCTTATATATTTCCAACTAGTTCGTTATCATTTTTGTCACTATTGCCTTTCTTTTTAATTTGATTTCCATTCTCAAATATTCTATTGTTGTTTAAATTTCATTTTAACGACTGCAAGTAGAATCATTCACGTTGTTTATATTCCAGTTAACAAAGATATTAAATGTAATTAATAAATTTGCTTATTTTATTATTGAAAAATATCCTGTTCATCATCTGAAATTAATTGATAAATATACAATTAATGTCAATAAACTAAGTATTTAAAAATCAATCATAAGCTTATGATCATGTTTGACTATCGTTAATAGACAAATTATCTAAAAAAACAAGTTAATTATCACATGAAAGAGAGAGAGCAAAAAAGTATGAAATAAAATGTCAAAGAAAACCAAACATTAATAAAATAGTATAGATTACTCACTATCATTTTCACCTGTAAGTATTCTGAACAAAGTATATATATATATATTATTTATATATATACTTTTACCAGATACCGTTGAGACTCAACTTCTGACACACTATCTATATACTACCTATATATATATATATATATCTCGTATATATATTTAATATGTATATATATACACCACACAACAAACACACATATATATATATTGTATATATATACACACACACACACACACACATATATATATATTACCCTATCTATATATATATATATATATATATATATATATTTAATATATATAAACTATTTATATATACATATATATACATATATATATATATATATATATATATACATATATATATATATATATACATATATATATATATATATAATATCTAAACAATATCGTGCTTTCTCTTTGTTTTCTCTCACTGTCTTTCTATTTCTCTTTCTTTCCGTTTTCCTCTGTCCTTTATCTGACTCTTCCTTAATTTCAATCTTCTGTCTGACTCTTTCTCATTTCCTATCTCTTTCTCTTTCTCCTTGTTTCTCTCTCTCTCCCTCTCTCTCTCTCTCTCTCCCTCTCTCTCTCTCTCTCCCTCCTTCCCTCCCTCCCTCCCTATTTCCCTCTCTCTGTTTCTCCCTCTCTGTCTGTTTCTTTCTTCAATCATCTTAAGGTTTGCAAGTGTAATCCCCCCCCCCCCCCCCCCCCCCCCCCCCCCCCCCCCCCCCCCATCCAGGTTATTTGCATTCTCGCCCCCTCTATAAGCCTTTCAAGCATAATTAATCTCTCTCTCTCTCTTCCCCCTCTCTCCTCCCCTCCCACACTATCTCTCTCTCTCTCTTTCACACTCCTCTTATGCTAAACAAGTATTGGTTATCATGAGGCTAGCACTTAAATATAGATTTGGACATTTTTAAGTATGGAATAGTCGATAAACTAAATATCTAATGACTTACTCATCATCATTATTCTGCTAGAGGCATAAACTGTAAATGTCGATAATAGAAGAATTTGATAATAATTGGGTAAGTTATTTCACGAAAGATCACACACGCACAAACACACACATCTCTCTCCCCATCTCTTCCTCCCTCTCTCTCTACCACACACACACACACACCACACACTACTCACCCATACACACCACACACACACACACACACACACTCACTCGACACGCACGCACGCTCACACACACACTGACACACAACACCACACACACACACACACACACTCTCGCGTCACCCCCTCTCTTCTCTCTTCCATCAAACACACACACACACACACACACGCGCGCGCACACACACACACACACACACACACACACACACACACACACACACACACACACACACACACACACACACACACACACGCACACACACACACACACACACACAATATCACATTCGTGCCCCTAAAAAGTTCACTTCATCTTTTTGTTACAAGTAAAAGAGATTCTAAAACTTCTCTTCGCTTTTTAATTCTCTCTCTCTCTTTTCTCCATAAGTTAATTAAAGTGAGGAATTGAACAGAGAGACACAAGATGGCAGGAAATGTAGTTGTATGTTGATGGTTGATATAACTCTGTAGATATCTGCTGTCTCCACAAGCTAGAATAATACGTAAGCTTTTGGAAGTCATAAGTAATTAAGTTTTAATATATACGATAATTTTTATTCTCCTAAATAGTTTTGTAATTTTTCAAATAAGTTTGAAATGAAAGAGTTAACTTTGTTTTCTGCATCATTTAATGTACAACTTGAATTGTCCAATGAGTTTTCTTTATATTCCTCTCAGATTTTCTTCTTCCGCTTTTCCGTAATAATATTTATTATGCAAACAAACAATTTATCTTAAGGTAATCTTTGATTTTACTTGCAAATCTGCAGTGCCTTACCCAAGTAATTTTTAAGTAAAAGAAAACCACACACACAAAAAAAAGTCATTTAGGAAATTCGAAATCTTAACAAAATATAATCGAGCTTTTTTTTTTTTTTTTAATCTACTGAACCTGAAGCTCATCTATTACTACAATCATAACTCTTCATTTCTCTCTCTTTCTTTCTCGTCTCAAGCGAAGATACGACCTACTAGCATCATTGCAAGTCGAATAGTTGTCAACGCGAGCCTGTATATAACCAAATCATTATCATCAACAAACGGTCACTGAGCAAATACCAATCATCGCCATGCTGTCACTTATCAAATAATTATCATCATCTTTATCCTGTCAACCTGTCATCACGAATCATGCTATCAACCTGTCAACCTGTCATCACACATCAACAGCCGGTCAATTGCATTTTCATCTAAAAGAGCCAAGAAAAAAGAGAACTAAATCTGTTTCTTTTTTCTCCCTCTCTTTGGATTTCTTTCACTGCCCCCCTCCCCCCCCCATGTCTATTCTTTTATCTTAAGATCCTCTCCTAGCTGTTGCCATTATCATTCGTTATATAATTCAACAATTTCACATGCTATTCATGACGACCTTTCTCTCTGTTCTTTATTTTTTGTTTAGGTTCGTTATTATTATTATTATTTTTTTCATCACACTCGAGATTGATTTTCTTCTCTTTGTTCTCAGTTTGTCTGGATGTTATTATTTTTCTCTTTCTTTCTTTTTATTACTGGTTTCTCTCATGCCCTCTTTGGCTTTATCCATTGCCCTTCCCGCTGTTGATTGATCTGTTTGTCTTTCCTTTTGTCTTTCTTCCTTTCTCTCTCTCTGTCTGTATCTATGTCTCTTTCTCTCTGTCTGTATTTATGTCTCTCTCTCTCTTTCTCTTTTATTTTCTCTCTCTTTCTCAGATATTAATGCATATGCATATGTACGTACGTGCGTGTATGTGTATAGATATCTATATGTATATACATATATAGATATAAAGCAAAACATTTATACAAACATTAATCCAAAGACAAAGGACCCCTGACATCCCACGAAGGGTCTCGCTGTCACGTGCCAAAAGGGAATGATGTCATGGGAGGAATTTTATGTGTTGTTGGCATTTGCTCTTTTTATGTTCTCATGGCAATTTTCAATCGATTTTCAAATATTTTCTCAAGTTTCTTAATCAAAAGTCTTGTTACTTTCTTATCCTTTTCGCTAAACGGTAGTGGTTATGATCAACTGTGTTACCATACAGGTGTTTATTTATTTATTTATTTTTGTTGTTGTATTTTCTAAGTTAAGGTAATATTAGTAGAATCAATATGAATGATATTCATACGAGTAATGACAGTGACAATATTCAAAATAATAACAATAATAGTAGTAATTACAATTATAACGATAACAACAGTGAAATGATAACAGTGAAAATAGTAATTACAATCATAACAATAACAATAGTCAAAATGATAACAATGATAATAGTAATTATAAATAATGACAAAAATAATTGTGATTACAAATATATCAATAATTATGTTTGGTGAAATTATAATATCAACAGTGTTATGATAGCAACAGTATCAATAATCAAAAGAGTCAATTCAATGGTAATCAAAATTATAACAGTAATGATATGATTATAAACAATACTATTACCTTTGCTAATGATAATGATAGTAATCTTACAATAGTAATAAAGGTGATAGTAATGATGACAATAAGGATGATAATTATGATGATGCTAATGTTAATGTAATGATAATGAGGTAATGATGACGATGATAATGATAACAATAATGATTACAAAAATGAAGACAATACAACAACGAAAACAAACATTTAAAGTATAATAAAAAATGTTAATAAAAAACTCTCTCCAAATGTCGCCCATTTCTGTCAATATACAAGCTGACTACCATCTAGCGGCAGGCAATTTGGTTGTCAAATAAAACTTTAGGATTTGTGTTTGCTGTAATTATATGTCGAAACCGTTTTTCAGCGAAAATCATTACGGAAGAGGAAGAGATGAGGAGGGGGTGGGAAAGTGATACAGGGTGGGGGGGGGGTGATACAGGGGGGGTGACACAGGGCGGGTGGGATCATACAAGGCTGGGGGGGATGATACAGGGTGGGGGGGGGGGATGATAAACAACACAAAAAAAAAACAGGAGGTAAACAAACAATAGAAAGAGAAGGGTGGGAAGGAAGAGAAAAAGAGAAAAGAACACATAAAACAAGGATGGGTGGGGGGGATGATAAAACATGGCAGGGTGGGGGGGATGATACAGGGCGTGGGGAGGGGGTGATAAAGGGCGGGGGAAGGGGTTGTGATCTATTTGGTGGAGGGAGGTAGGGGGGGGGGAGGCATGTGTGCGCAGGCAAAGGGGTAATGAAAGGAGGGGCTGGGGGGATTTCCATGGTGAAAAATGGTATGGTAATTGTGTCATGGGTACAGTACAAGGTAAATTCTCGGCTGCGGGGAAAATGGGCAAGTAATGTATTTATATACATTTATACTGGTTACCCACCCCTTTACCCAACCTCCCCCCCCACACCCACCCGGTCGTTGGCCACAAACTTACACTGTGCGTTTCGTACTTTTAGGGGTGGGGG
>NW_028234432.1:29689855-29692355 GCF_977035675.1 Penaeus japonicus | reverse complement strand
AGAAATAACAGAAAGAACATGCCTCGTTATTGTATCAAAAATACAGGAAGAAATGGAAAGCAATAGTAAAATGAAACAAAAAACAAATGGATATAGTCTCAAAAAACGACAGAACAATTCTGAACAGATACAATGTCCAAAACCAGCATAAAGATACCATTTAAAACATCCTAGACATCCTGAAAGAAAAAAAGAAAGAAAAACAAAAACAACTTAAAATGGAGATAAATGAGTGACATGCTCTTTGAAATTGTCTTTGAGATAAAGTAAACAACTATCAAACAAAATGGCGGATGGATCAACGGCTATCAACGGCAGAACAAGAAATGTGCAAAAGTTTAATTAACAGTAAGTAAATATATTTAAAAATGCTACAGAGTGATATACAAAAGTTAGACGAGATTTGAAATATGAATTAAAAGCATGTAGAGAAGATCATCTAATAAAAAAAATATTGAAAAATTGTGCTAAAACCTTCAAAAGAGCTAAAGCAAATGTGCTGAAGTGATTAATGCCTTAATGAGAGTTTCATGTACTTGTAAGGATCAGAGCCCTCAATGGCGTAGGAGGCACAGACAATGGTGTACAAACGTTGCACAGGAGTTTGACTTAAAGTATGACTGCATTACAAACAATTAAGTAGTTTTAGTTAGGGTTTCTTTGCAGGCAAAACTAAAGTACCTTCTTATAAACATCTATCTACCTATCTCTCTGTATATGTATATATTATATATATATATATATATATATATTTATATATTTATGTGTTTATATATATATATATTTATATATATTAATATTATATAAATCTTTCATTTTCTTTTTTTATATATGCATATATGAATACATATTTATATATGTACATGTAAATACATTTATATATACATATATATTGTATATATATATATTAATATTATTATAATATATATATATATATATGTATATATAATATATATGTATAATACATATATATATATATATATATATATATATATATATATATAATATATATATATATATATATATATTATATATTATATATCATATATAATATATATATTAAGATATATTATATATATTTAATATATATATATATATATGTATATGTATATTGTAAATATATATTATATATATTATATATTATATATATATAATATTATTTATACTATATATCTAAATATATATATATTATAAAATTACATTTACACATATATAGATTTTATATATAATTTATATTTATATATTATTATATATAGATATATATCATAGTACTAATAATAATAATAATAATAATTAATAATAATAATATATATATATATATATTATATATATATATATATATATATATATATATTTTTATATATATATCTTTGTATGGTATATATGTATATATATTATATATATATTATTTATATATATTATATATATTATATAATATATATATACACATATATTATATATAAATATATTTGTGTGATATGTATGTGTGTTGTGTGAGTGAGTGTTGCTGTGTTATCTATAATTATATATATATATATATATAGATATATATATATATATATATATATATATATATATATATATACATTTATTTATTTATTTGTGTGTGTGTATGTGTGTAAATAAACCAGGATAAAAACATCTCTTAAAAGAAACAGTAACTATGCTAATGAAATTCAACCCATAATGACTCTTTTGTATCATAATCATTTAAAACTTTGCTTAATCAACACCTCAGACATGCGACAGCTATTAAATAAATTTTATGACACACACACACACGCCTGAAGAACATGCCTTGTTATTGTAGTTCATGAGATGTAATCATTTCTTTGTGATTTGTCATTACAGTTGGTTTAGGATGATAAGATTTGGGTGAATATAGTGCTGTATAGTGTAATGGTTTGGCGTGATATATTTTAAAATATACTAGTGTTTGCAAATATTGTTTTTCATTGTCTTTCTTTTTTAATCAAATAAATTTGTAGATATGAAATGTAATGATCTGTCACCATGCTTTTTTTTCATCTAGAATTCTTATTTTTCATTCAATTTTGTTATTGCTAAATTTCTTTTTATCTTTTAGATTTTTTCTTTATCAAAATCAAGTAATAATTTTCTTCCTCCCCCCCTTCATAAAAAGAAAAAAAATCTTTTAATTAAAAAGAAGAATTCCACGAGCCTTTATTAAACACTGTAATATCTAATTCAGCGAGTAGACTTTGTTGGTTTGAATGAGTTTCAGAGAAAATTAAAATCTAACTTAGAACGAGAACAATATCAAAATCAGGAACGAATTATGAAGACAGGAAGAACATGAGAACAGAAATAAAATGAATATTATGAGAATAGTATAAGAACAGAGTAAGAACATATTGAAGATAGAGTAAACAAAGGAAAACTGAGCCAAATGAGATTAGGAAAAGAAGTGAAAGGAAGGAGCTGAAGAACAAGAAGAAGAAGAAGAAAAAAAAAGACAACGAACAGTATATGATTGGAT
>NW_028234432.1:29680247-29682747 GCF_977035675.1 Penaeus japonicus | reverse complement strand
TGGTAAATTGAAAAGTTTATTTTCGGCCGTAGGTAATCTAAACAAAGGATTGGAACCCGTATCTCAAACAACAGCCTCACTTCAAAGGACAGCAAAAGCAATAATAATGGTAATGTTGATTATGATAATGACGTTAGGAATAATAATGATAATTATTATAATAATCAGAATCTAATAATGATAGTGATGTTGATAGTTATGATAATAGTGATAATGATGATAATATAACTAAAAAAATATATATGAATGCTAATAACAAATAGTAAAATGAATCGAAATAGGAATAATGATAATGACAACACGAATGGAAGTAGAAATAATGATAACAATCATAACATGGATAACAATAACAATGATAAAGACGAGAGTGATGATAATGTTGGAGAAACAGATTGAATAGAGAAAGAAAAAGTAAGAAAGAAATACAATTCAGAAAGAATGGCTAAAGCATAGGAGAAAATCCACATGGCAGGGTTGCTTCAAGGATAACTCCCTTACGCTCGCTGTTCTGCCACTCGACCGGAAATGACTTGCTCGGGATGGGTGGGGGGGGGGGTGATGTTCCTTCACATTTCCTTAATGGCCTGTTTCTTATTTTCGTTAACACACACTTCTATCTCATACCCCCTTCCCCCCCTGTTACTCCCCCTCCCGCATATTCCCAGCCTGCGTTGTTTTTCTTGTTATGTTTCTTTTTATCTTATTTCTCTCTCTGTCTCTGTCTCTCTCTCTCTCTCTCATCTATCTATCTATCTCGCTCTCTATTTCACTTTTTTTTTCTTTCTCTCTGACTATTTCTCTTTTTCTGTCTCTCTCGCCTTCTCTCTGTCTTTCATTCTCTATCTTTACTTCCTCGTTTCTCCCCTCCTCTACCCCCCCTCCCCCCCCACACACACACAACCCTTAAACTGCTGTCTTGAACTGTTTGCCACACCGTCGTTTTTTTTCTTTTCTTTTCTTTTCTTTTTTTATACATTTAGAACGATGTGAGGGTGATTTTCTTTTCTTCATTTTTAGCATTTATTATCATTTTTCCTCTTATCACCTTTTACTTCTCCGTCTCTATCACCTTGTTATTACTATTTTCCCCATTGTTATTTTGTTGATGTTTTTAGGAATAGTAGTGGTAGCAGTAAAAGTACTAGTAATAGAGGTAATGATAATAATCATGATGATAATGAAGATGATGATAATAAAAGTGATAATGGTAATGATAAAGATAATAATGAAAATGATAACCAAAGAAAATAATGATGATTATTATGATAGTATTAATAATAATATTGACAATGTTGATGACAATAATGATGAGGATAATAATGATAATGATTGAAATGAGATAATGAAAATAATGATGATAATGATAATGCTGATATAATAAAATGAAATTGTTCTGTTGATAACAGTGACGAAAATAATAACTATATCAATGATAATAAATATGATAATAGTGATAGAGATTATAATAATAATGATAATAAAAAGGATGAAAATCATACTACCAACAATAATGATAATATTGATAAATAATAAGTGATCATAATAGTGATGATCATGATAATAATAATGATATGGTAATGATGATGACAAGGGTAATAGTTGTAAGAATGATAGATAATGATAATAAAAATTTTAATATTAATAATATGATAATCGATAGTGAAAATATTAGATATATAAATACATAAATGATACCGATGAAAATGTTGATGAACTTGATAATAATTAGGATAATGATAGTAAAAAACAATAATGAAATCAGAAATAATGAATATAAAGGATAGTTAGTTATGATGCAAATGACAATTCTAGAAAATATGATAATACATATATTACTATTGCTGATACGTGATAATAGTGATAATAAAGATAACGATACTAATAAAAAGGGGAAGATGAATGATAATAATTATGAAGATGGTAGTAAAGGTCATGGTAATATTACATGATAATAATGATAAAAAAAACAATAGCTATTATTATTTAAAGAACATTACTCTAATCACTATCATCACTATCCCAGTTATTACCATTGACCTTGTTATCTTTGTTATCATTGTTATTATACTGATATTATTGATCTAATTTACATTACCCTTTTGTTAATACTTTTATCATTACTGTTACCCTTCCTGCTGTTATCATTATGTTATTATCATTCGTATTAGTACTATGATTATTAGTACTGTTGTTATTATTGTTATAGGTACTACTATTATTAATAATATATATATGTTTTTTATCATCTTATCATGTGTTATATAGTACTATCTTTATTAATAGTAGTTTATATACATCATTGATTAATCCAAATGTTATACTATCTACCAAAATTTCTTACAACTATGATTATTGACGTTATCATTATCATAGCAAATATCATCATCTTATTACTATGATTGTCATGATTAGAAATTTTGTTATTATCATCGCTATTTTAACTAATCACGTTCTACTCTTCCTATTCCCTTTTTCCGCCCCTTTCAGTGAAGCTGAACGT
>NW_028234432.1:29595247-29602747 GCF_977035675.1 Penaeus japonicus | reverse complement strand
TATCATTATTATTATCACTATTATTATTATTATTATTATTATTATTATTATTATTATTATTATTATTATTATTATTATTATTATTATTATTATTACTATTATTATCCATATCATTATTATCATTATTATTATTGTTATCATTATTATTATTGTTATTATTATTATTATTATTATTATTATTATTATTATTATTACTATTACTATTATTATTGTTATTACTAATATTGTCACCATCATTATTATTATCATTATTATTATCATTATTATTATTGTTATTATTACTATTATCATTATCATTGTTGTTGTTGTTGTTATTATTATTATCATTATTATTATTTTTTCATTATCATTATTATTTTAATTATAATTATAATAATAATAATAATAATAATAATAATTACTATTATTATTATTATTATTATTGTTATTATTATTGTTATTATCATTATTATTATTATTATTATTATTATTATTATTATTATTATTATTAGTTATTACCATCATTATTATTATCATTATTATAATCATCATAATCATTACTATTATTGTTATCATTGTTATCATTATTATTATTATTGTTATAATCATTTTTCATCGTCTTTATTATTGTTATAGTTATTTTTTTCATCATTAATTATCATTATTATTAGTTATATCGCTATTATTATGATGATAATTATTAGTAATGATGACTATCATTTTGTTTTTATTATCATTACTGGTATCATAATCATTATCCTTAGCAGTAGTATTATTGTTATAATTAGCATTAATATGATTATCCTTATCATCATTAAAAAATATCATTAGCATCATTATCGTTATTATCACTTTTATTATTACTATAAAATCTTCAATATTATAATCTTCATTATTATCATTGTTATTATCATTATCAATATTACCACTGTTTTTATTATCTTTATCATGATTATTATTATCATCAAAATTATTATCATTTCCATCATCATGATTATCATCTCAATCATTATCATAATCATTATCGTTATTGTTTTCATTTCCGCTAATGTTGTTATAATTACCCTTATCATTATCATTTCACCATAACCATTAATAGTATTATCATATTATCATTACTATCATCATTATTGCCATTATTATCATAGTCATCCTTCTTATCACCATCATCATTGTTGGCAAGGTCATAATGATAAAAATGGTAATCATAACAATGTTGATAATAGTAAAATAAATATATGTGACTATACAACGTATATGTATCTATCAAAACCATTTCAGTTATTAGAATAATTACGAGGATATTAATCATAATCATAATAGATGTCCTCTAATGACGCAATAATGACAGCAAAATAAATCTAATGAAAGTACATTGCTTTATCTAAGTCCCTCCTGTGAATGCCCGAATGCACTGCTACATAAATATAAATCTACTTTGAACATTTTGATGTTTTAAACTCCGCCACCCTCTCTCGTTCTACCAACACATACATTTACTATTTGGCTACAATAAAACACATGAGGTTATTTTTAAAAATCGTTCAGTCAACATACGATTAACACGAAATATCCAGATATCAAGTTATTTACCATTAAATAGAGACTTGAGAAGACTTGTATAGTTATCCCTAAAATATGGACTGTACTTAGGAATTTCTTTACAGAAAACTGTGTAAAAGGAGACACTAATACAAAATTTTATTTGACCAACTAATATCATCTTATTTTCTTTCTCTTAATTATATGAAAGGTATGTTAGATTCGGCAATATGCAGAAAAGATGAATGGAATGATAACAGCTGCAACAAACTAAGCAGATTAGATTTGATTGCATGCTACCATTGTTCTTATATGTATTTAAGATAACACACCAAAGTAATTTATTTCTCATGAATTGCAATGGACATGGTGAGTTTAACCTTTAAGGAATGAGTGTAGTGACTGTGAATGGTTATGAAAGGTCTTTCTTAAAAGTACTACTGAGACCAACATTAGTCAAGTAGTCTCTAAGTTAAGCCGAAGAGACGGTCAAGTCTAGCAAAGAAACATCCAGATTAAGGTCATGACGAAGCGTATCTACATTCTGTACGAGTAATTAACGATTTGTCATCATTGTCATTAAAAAAATAAATAGATAAAAAATAAAATCATCATTGATAAATTATAGCAAAAACAAAACACAAGTTTCATTGACAATGCCTTTACCTTTTTCAAACAAATGAAAAATCTAGGGGGGGGGGGCGAAAAAATCAGAGTAATGTTCGAAGTTCCCACGTCAATCAGAAATGCAATACGACAAACGACTAAACCCAATTTGGAGAAAATGAGGGCGACAAGTGCGTGCCTTACACTCGTGTTAGTAAGCTCAGCGACTCCTTGTGGTGTCCATGCGCTTGAGTGTCTGTCTTTAGGACGATAGAGCCGTGCAGCATGTCGGAGTCCCTTCAACGGTACCTGCAACAAACAGATGGTAATAATGATAATCCTTAATGATGATAGTATCTTAGTGATGATGGGGATAATGTTATTGTTTATAATGATGATGATGACGTTAATGATAATAACAATTATGAAAATAATGACAAAGGTAATAGTAATAATGATAATAGTAATAGTGGTAATGATAAGAGTAATAATGATAACAATAATCATATTGATAATGGGGACAATGATAATAATGATAAGAATTTTAATAAAGATAATGATGATAATAATTATGATAATGGTAAATAATAAAAAAATAGCAATCGCAATATTAAGATTAACTCTAATAGAAATAATGATAATTATAATAACTGCAGTAAAGATGATAATAATGATAATGATAATAATGATGATAATAATACCTCAGGGATTCATACCTTCTTTCACATACGCTGAAGTGAAGAAAGGAGATGACACAGAAAGAGCTATAAGAACCTGTCAAAGTACCATACTGATACGAATCGTGGTTCCAGAGGCAGAATCAACTCTGCATTGTTAATAAATCATTCAAATTGCTTTTGTTTGTCTTTAGTTTGTGTGACATGGTTATTTATGGTATTATGCACTTTGGACTAGACTGTTCTGCATGTTCCCGCATAGAGCATCCTAACAATACCGAATTAAAGTGTGGAGAGGCTTATACTTGCTATGACAATGTATGTTTTTGATATTCCTTTTCTGACGGATGTAAATTTCATCCAAATCCCATGAAATATCTCATGCATTACATACCGTATTGATCAATAACTGTGTTCCAGCTACTCATCAGAGAATATTAACTATTGACTCTATCAATGTCTTTTATATCACTAGGGATATCCTACACTTTCTTCCCACTAAATATGATAAATAGTACAGCCCTTCAGGCATGTGCCTTCAATGTATGACTAATGGCTCTCTTTAGCTAGCAGAAAGTCTAGAGAGTCAACCAGACTAGATGCAATTAGATATAGGTTCCTGGCTTATTGCAGGGAATATAAATCGCGCTAATAAGACTTATTAATCTTAAGTCCGAATGTAGAATGCAGGTGTAACTGAGAAAGACTAATTTCAACAATTTCTTAATAGCTTGCATTATGGAATGGTTCATTCTCAATTATATTTTTTGTTTGCACACACACACACACACACACACACACACGTACACGCACACGCACACACACACACGTACACACACACACACACACACACACGCACACGCACACACACACATTGTAACATGAATAATCTGTAGATGCTAACCCGTACATCACATAGACTGATTATACCTAGGAGACACATATATTAAAGAGGCTTTCTGAATTACGAGTTCACTTTACAACTGACATTCAAACTAATTAATACTTTATCTACCTATCTGTCTCTCCGATTCGAGCGTGAGTGAAATAGGGTCTACATATTAATCATCCATATATCTAGTCTTTAGAAGATCGATAAAACGTTGTGTTTTGTCGTGAAAGCTCAACACCTGATACTTTTAAACATGCCTCCATTATGCAATAATTCTGTTTGGAATCCTCTCTAAAGGTTGGTCTTTGAAAATAAAACAAACTTTTATCGGGAAGAAAATAAAAGAAATAAGTCTTGTTATTTCAGAACATCACATGCTATCATTTTCCTCTACGTATAACGTCGTGATATCATTAACCAAAACAATTTCATCTCCATTGGGCATTTATTCTCGAATTCTCTGTTGAAAGCGTATTGCATCATGAAATGTAATTTGAACAAGGCCATAAAAAGCAAGGAAGGAGGATTGCGTAATTAAAGTTTTATTCTGCCCTGTAATTATTTGGTATATTGCAATTGTTACGGTTATTATATGTACAAATGATTTTTACCTTGATGTTCATATGCAAATTCAAATACTCTTATTCAGTTTGTGAAAATAATTATTCTTTCCAAAAAGATAGTCAACTTCTATAAAACAAGAGAAGATATCAAAACTCTATAAAACTTTGTAGATGCCTGAAGGATGCATGCGTATCTTTAAATGAGCACAAAGTAAGTATATCCAGGACTAACATATGCCAAGCAAATATAAGGCTGTTTGAATAGCGCTAAAGACCCATGGCAGTGAAAGACGTTGCGTGGAAAGTTATTCTGATATTAGATAAATTGTACTTACAATATCTGAACTGTTGCAATTAGATAATGACACAGTTAGATAATGACAATCAGATAATGATACATCAGCAATTGTAATTGAAAAAAAAGGAAAGAAAAAAAAAATCCTCAAATGAGAAGCATAGAGGAAGGAAAGAATAAAAAGGCAAAAGAAATAATACAAGCAAGGCGTAAAGGAATAACTACACAGAGAATGGTAGCGTGTATCCTGGCAACGTCGCAGATCATTGCGAGGCGATAAATAGTTCATCTTAGTCACCTGCCAAAGTCATCACAACTGCTCACTGGAGCCATGAAACTTGATGCAGAGAGCAAACAGAGACCAGTGGATGCTGAGATGTTTGGAGGAGAAGGAGAAAGGCTTGTAATGTATGGCACAATCATAGAAGGTATTTTGGTATTTTACCTGGTTGGTTACAGTTTGGATCCATGTAGAGGCAACCAACTCAATTAACGTATGATTTATTTTTTTAACACTACCCAATTTTCCTCTTCTACCTCCTCTACTCCTTCCTTTTTTTTCCTTTTCCTTCTCCTCTTCCTCTTCTTTCCATTTCTCCTTCCCCTATTCTTTTCCATGCTCATTCTTATCAGTATATTCCTTCTATTTAGTATAGCTTTCTTTCGTTCTCTGATATGTGTTTATCGCCTTTACCTTCGGAACCTGACAGATTTCTTTTAAATATATTTAATAGGTTCTTAAGTCTACAATGAAATGGGTAATCTTTTCGAAACCAGTATTTGTATATATACATTATTTTGTTTTCAAAGCTATTGATAACCTCTAAACAATAATCACAATCATAACCACATTAAAAAAATCACGGTTGCACAGTATAAGACGTGTCATTTCTAGACCAAAAAGATACAAAACATCACGAATCTAGCCATACATCCATCCCATAATAACTAACCTAAACCAAGACAAAGAAAAGATAAGGGAGTGAAAAGGCGAAGAGAAAGAGAAAGAGAAAGAGAAAGAGAAAGAGAAACAGACACAAAAACAGCAAGAAAGACAGACAGAATCAGAGAGCCAGAGTGAGAGCATCATCCCAACAACACAAACCCGCAGGTGCGAAGATGCAAAGGAACAAGCACTCAGCCGTTGAACAGAGGACGCAAGTCGTGTTCACGAGGCATTGTATACGTGTTTACTGAACGAAATCACGTCGGGCTCCAAGCGTGATGCCGTAGTTTACCTTTCACTGGTGTGTTTGTGTGCGTTGGTAGAGCGGGGAAGGTAGGAGAAGGCGAAAAGGGGAGAAGGAGGAGATTGACAAATAGACATGTATAGACAGATACATTGATTGATGGATAGAGTGACAGGTAGATAAATGGACTGGCGGGTAAATTGATAGATAGGGAGGAAGAAAAAAAGAGCGAGGAAGAAAAGGAGAAGGAGAGAGAGAGAGATGAATTGGGAAGCTAAGAAAAACTTAGATTGGTTTACTTTGTCAATTCCCTTTCTTAAACATCAAGGGAGTAGTTTAAGTAAGTTTGTTCCTTTATTGTTGACTTTGAGTTTGAATCTTGCTCTTCCTTTCGCTACCCACCCCCCTTTCCTGCTTCTATCTGGCTCTTTACCATTCACCTGTATTTCTTCTTCTCTGTCTATCTATCTCCCCCCCCCCCTCTCTTTTTCTACCTATCTATCCACCTCCTGCCTTTCTCTCTCTCTCTCTTTCTCTCTCTCTCTCTGTTTCTCTCTCTCCCTCCCCCATTCTCTCTCTCACTGTCTCTCTCTTTCTCTGTCTCTGTCTCTCTTTTTTATCTCTCTCTCTCTCTTTCTCTGTCTATCAAGCTCCCTCCTCTCTCTCTCATTCTCTACCTATCTATCTATCCCCCCCCTCTCTCTCCACCTTCCATGTGAATGTGACTATCTTTTCCCTTAAATCCAAACCACTACCGACACAGAAACATAAAACATGCTTTTAATTGAAGATTAAAGATTTTAAAAACTTACCAATTCCGTATCTAAAACTCTGTGCGGTTGGCGGTTCCTAACAGGAAGTCCATAATGGTTTCTAGTTTATTAATTAATCACTGAATATATGTCGGTATAGCAAGTTGTCGTGGTTGTTTCGCGTGGCGGCGTTGCGGCGTGAGGTCAGGAGTGTGACCTCTCCATCTTTTAACCTCGAGCAGATGCCACGGCCGTTTGATGCGCTGCTGCGGTGCTCCCTAATTGACCAATGTGTCGGAGGTGATCGCCGTTTGCTACACTTTGAGAGAGTGTTCTACTTGTTGAACTGGATTTTTTTCAGCAGTTGAAGGTAATCAGTACGTCAATTGAAATCAATCTCGACAACTAGAACACAACTTGACCTTATGCCTCAGCTGGAGGCATAAGGTCTACAGGGCCGCCGTCTTCTCTTATGCCACACTTCTAATATACTGGATGCAGTCAAGACATATGAGAAAGTGTAAGCCCGGAGACGATGGAAATTCCAGTCAATGCTGAACTAGTCAGGTAGTGTGACGTCCATCTCCATTCGGAAAGGTGATCGCCGTCTTCTAACCGCCATTTTGAATAGAGATTAAGGAATATATCATCTTAAGCAGCACAAGAAGCATAGGAAACTTAGTTACTATTCCTCCCCTTACGAATTCTACACAAGTAAGCATTACCGTCTTGGTAATTCTTATCTCTATTTTGATATCGGGAAGCCATCCAATTATCTCCTTAAAGAAAAAAACAACACCCTTATAAAGCTTTCCGGTTTCCCATTACCGTCCATCCATTCACTTAAGCTGTTTCCTCCGGAAGTATGAGCTCGCTCCGTTGCATGTCAGCTTTAGATGTCGTTAACGTCGTCAGCATTGGTTGTAAAGCAAAACTGACCTGCCGATTGTGACCCCAGATTGGAATGCGATCGAGATTAGCATTCACCCGAGACCCAGCTGTGG
>NW_028234432.1:29580247-29587747 GCF_977035675.1 Penaeus japonicus | reverse complement strand
TAATATATGTGTTTCTATAGTATAATGTACTCACGAACTAGGAATGGATTTTACTCAGGCCAAATGTTGGATGGTAGTTGGTCACCTTTGACCCTTGGCACTGGTGTTAACGTGGCATCTATGAGAGCGTTAAGCCATATTTGACTCATTTTCTGTTGGTTTGCTTGGATGGTATGATTTTATATTAGAAATATATTCAGACATCCTCAGATGGCTGAATATACTTGCAAATCACTATAATAGACGGCGTAACTCAATGTTTTCCTTCCTTTGTATTGTGGCACTTTTTGGCATCTCACTGCCTTTACTCTACTTCTAGCTTTCCTGTAGCATTCTTTCTCTTTTAATTTTCTACGACACTTGTGTAATTTCTTATTTCTATTTCGCTCGTATATGCACTCTAGACATTCACAGATATTTTCGCCGTATGATGTACCGCCATAGTTCACTGATATACATAATTTTGCACTTATATCGCTGAGGTTCAACACAAGACACCTCTCCTACTGTTACCATATATATATATATATATATATATATATATATATATATATATATATATATATATATATATATATATATATGCACACATACATATATGTTTGTGTGTGTGTGTATGTACATGTGTGTGTCTCTGTGTTTGTATGTGTGTGTTTATATCTATTCTCTCTGTGAAATGTCGCGTGTGCAACATTAAGGTAATTTGCGTGTAAAACAGAGCAATTACTCTATAATGGCGGGTCGTAGCGGTATGGGTCCCCTGGAAATTGCAGTGGTCGCAAGCCAAAGGACTGGCTTGCCGAACAGAAGACCCACAAGGACGAGCTTCCCGGGATTATAACGAGCCCAACCACAAGCTGGATGGAGAACGTAGAAGCTCCGGAGGGATGCGTTTCAATGAGAGACCATTGGTACAAGTGCGAAAGTGCAGTGAGGCTATTAGAGTATAATGGATAACCGTATAAATTAATTGATAAATGGAAAATGAAAACAAAAACAATAGGGTTATATACGTAATTACTTAGGGTATCCCTTCTGCATATAAACACATTCTCTCTCTCTCTCTCTTAACATATATATATATATATATATATATATATATATATATATATATATATATATATATATATACAGTATATATATATATATATATATATATATATATATATATATATACACACACACACACACACACACACACACACACACACTCATATATATATATATATATATATATTATTACGACCACTTCTCCTATACTTAGTATAATTGGCCTTGTCCGTGTTGAATCCATTTACTTTCTTTATTCTGAAAACTTATCACCTGATTCAACACTGAGAAGTGGTGTAATAACATTGCCACAATGTCCTTTTTATTGTGACAACAGTGATCCAATCTTATACAAGAGCATTAATTGTTCAACTTCGGATAATAAAACACTTATTTATATAAAATTCAAAACTATATTAAAATAAAATAGTCTTCTACATTTAACAAAACATAAGAAATGAACACAATATGAATCTTCAAATCACTGATACAAAACTAAATAGAATATCTTTCAATAGCACCTCCAAACATATTCACTTGTAATAATTCCAATCCCTGTATTAATGGATTTCCCAAATACTGTGAGACAAACATTAACTATTTTAGTTAACAACCTGAGTAGGCAAATCACAACATCACACAGCATGAAAATATCCAGTAATCCTTCTATCCTTGTCTCCCAAGTGTAAACAATGGCCTCGACCCCAATGTAGAAATACATTAACTATCTCCGTTAATATCACAATAATCCTACCACTGAGATCAAATACATCCATCAAACCTTGTAGCTGAACCCATCGAATCCACGATAAGCACCACAAGAAACACAACTTGGAAGAAATAACGCTACAATCGACCAAACAAAATAGTGAGAGACGACACTAACTATCACCGCCTGGGTTCCCCACATGTCTCTCTCGAATGTAAACAAAACGCTCCTAATTAGGACGCTTGCATTGCGCATCTCGCTCTTCACTTCAAACAAAATCAGTATACATTACATGAAGTAAATATAACAAAACAATCATAATTTCTATATTAGGAATCAGGGCGTAATACATCCCCCCCCTAAAAATAGTTTTCTGCTACAGTCCTTTGCTTTAAGGACCACTGCGAGATAAAGCATCTGCTATCACATTATCAATACCTTTAATGTGTTTAATTACTAGATTAAATGGCTGGAGCAGAAAACTCCATCTCATCAGCCTCTGATTCTTATTCTTAAACCTTTCAATAAAAATTAATGGGTTATGGTCTGTAAACACAGTAATAGGAAATGGTGAGGCACTTAAGTACACTTCAAAAAATTGCAAAGCCAAAATCAGAGACAATGCCTCCTTTTCTATGGTGGCATAATTTAGTTGATGCTTTTTAAACTTAGCACTATAATAACAGATAGGATGTAATATATCATCAAATTCTTGTAATAACACTGCACCTGCACCATAATCACTAGCATCAACATGTAAAATAAAAGAAACACTGTAGTCTGGATTCCTTAACACTGGAGGACACATTAACAATCCTTTGATTTTCTTGAAGGCATCTTCACATTCTTGTGTCCATGTAAATTTCTGGTTCTTCTTAAGTAAATTAGTTAATGGCACTGCTACAGTAGATAAGTTTGGACAAAATCTTCTGTAGTATCCCACCATACCAAGGAAACTCATCACTTTCTTCTTAGTGTTTGGTTGAGGAAAGTTCACTACTGCTTCCACCTTGGCAGTTATAGGAGCTACTTGTCCTTGTCCAACAACATAACCGAGAAATTCCACAGATGCATGTCCAATATCACACTTCTTAAGGTTAATGGTAAGCTTGGCTTCAGATAGTTTTTCAAACACTCTTCTTAAACGGCTTATATGTTCTTCCCATGTCTCTCCATAAACTAAGACATCATCAATGTACGCCTGGACTCCTTCTATATCAGCAGTTAGATAGTTCACCAATCGCTGGAAACTTGCAGGAGCATTCTTCATCCCAAACGGCATTACACGATACTGGAAAAAACCATCCGGTGTAACAAATGCAGAAATTTGTTTCGCACTCTCCGTCAATCCAATCTGATAGTAGCCTTTTAACAGATCAATCTTGGTAATGTAGTTTGCATTTCCTATTTGATCAATTATATCATCGATCCTTGGTAAAGGGTAAGCATCTGTCTTTGTTTCTTGGTTCACTTTTCTGTAATCCGTACACAATCTAAAAGAACCGTCTGGTTTTGTTACCAGTAGACATGGTGAAGACCAGCTACTTGCACTAGGTTCTATGATGTTATTATCTAGTAAATATCTTATTTCTTGCTTTAAATATTCCCTTTTAACATGGTTCATCCTGTACGGAGCCTGTTTGATAGGAGAAGCATTTCCTACATCCACATCATGTTGCACCAAGTTTGTTTGTTGGGGTACATCACTAAACAACTTCACATTCTGATGTATTAACACACAAATTTCTTCCCTTTGACCATCAGACAAATGACTCAGTTTGTCATTCAAGTTATTCAGAATATCACTGTTACACAATTTCATATCTATATTCATATTTCTAAATTCATCCTCATGATTATCACTTATCACATTAAGATTGACCACCTTTGATTCAGTAACAAAATATTCTTTCAACATGTTTACATGACACACTCTTTCAGATCTACGTCTGTCTGGGGTTTTAATCACATAATTTACATCATTGAGTTTCCTTACAATCTCATATGGACCAGAGAATTTTGCTTTCAGAGGTTGCCCTTGCATAGGCAAAAAGGCCAATACTTGATCACCAACTTTAAAATCATGCACTTTAGATTTAGCATCAAATCTGTGTTTCATTTTACACTGGGAGCTTTTCATATTTTCTCTAGCTAATTCCCATGCTTGAAATAGCTTTTCTCTAAAAGTTGACACATGATCTAGTACAGTTTGTTTTTCATCACTCTGAATCCACATTTCTTTCAGAACTTTTAAAGGACCTCTCACATCATGAGCAAATATGAGGTCGTGTGGACTAAATCCAAGAGATTCTTGCACAGCATCTCGTACAGCAAATAATAGGAAGGACACTCCTTCATCCCATTCTTTATTAGTGTCATTGCAAAATTTTCTAAGCATGTTCTTAAGGTCTGATGAAACCTTTCTAATGCTCCTTGACTTTCTGGGTGGTAGGTACTTGAATGAATTTGTTTAATTCCTAGATCACTCATTACTTTTTGAAAATATGTTGACATGAAATTACTACCCTGGTCTGATTGAATTATTTTAGGCAAGCCAAAAGTTGTGAAAAACTTTATCAGAGATTTAACTATTACCTTAGCTGAAATGTTTCTTAATGGTATGGCTTCTGGATATCTGGTAGCACAACACATAATTGTTAACAAATATTGATGTCCTGATTTGGTCTTGGGTAATGGTCCCACACAATCTACCAATACTCTACTGAAAGGTTCATCCAATACAGGAATAGGTATAAGGGGAGCTTTGGCAATACTTTGGTTTGGCTTCCCCACAATTTGACATGTATGACAAGACTTACAAAAATTAATCACATCCTTTTTTACATAAGGCCAATAAAAATTATTCAGAATCTTGGCATAAGTCTTCCTAATTCCTAAATGTCCAGACATAGGTGTATTATGAGCTAATTTCAATACCTCAGATCTGTATCTCTTTGGAAGGACAATTTGATGAACTGCCGTCCAAGAGTTATCTGCTGGAACTTTGGGCGGAGTCCACTTACGCATAAGGACACCATGTTTAATATAGTAGCCCTTGGAACATTCACTAATCTCTTTTTCACTCATAGCCACATTCATAAATTCTTTAATCTTAACATCATTACTTTGATCAATAATTAATTGTTCTCTATTACTCAAAATATTGGTATCTAGGTCTTGCACATCATGGGCATCACTCACACTAAACAAGGATGTTAACCCAAAATCATCCTCACACATTCTTAGTTCACTTGTGGATAGATCATTCTGATCTGCTACAATATCATCAGTAAACACCATCTGTGACCTTGAACGAGTCACAGCACAAGATGGAAAAATACCCGTAATTTCATCCTCTAACTCTTTAGTTTCATTTTCCTGAGTAGGTTCATCTACAACAATAGGGTCAGGTATAACTTTACCTCCAGCCAAATCATTTCCTAACAGCAAGTCAACCCCTGGAACCGGTAACTTAGAAGCAACTCCAACTACCACAGAACCAGTAACAATACCTGATTTCAAGTAAACAGTATGAAGAGGTACCTTAATGACACCACCTACCCCTTCTAGGATGACACTTGCAGAAGTCGAGGTCAAATCAGACAAATGTAGAGATCCCTCTAACAACAATGACTGAGCTGCTCCTGTGTCTCTCAAAATACGGATAGGCCGCATGGCATCACTCTCCTCAATACCAACAAATCCTTCTGAGAGGAAAGGTTCAAAGTCCAAATTCTCAACAACAGGATTCTTCTGCGGGGAAAGATTTACATTAGGCACATGAGAATACTGATCTTCCTCGGACCACATTTTCACTAATGCAGCAGACTTTGGTGAAACTTTGCTTATTTTTGGACAATTAGTCTTAATATGTCCTGGCTGTTTACAATAAAAGCATGTAATAGTTGTCCCAAATGAAGATTTACCAGGAGGATTGTTTTGGATTTTTGTAAAATTAGGTTTTCCTCCTTGTTGCCCACTTGCTGAGTTAACATAATTAACATTTGCTTTATTACTGTACTTGTTCACTTGAGGCAAAGATCTATAATTAGTCTTATGAGTAAGTACATATGTATCTGCCAAAGAAGTAGCTTTGTCTAATGAGTCAATATCTCTTTCTTCTAGGAAAATTCTCAGATTAGGATCCAGACACCTTTTAAATTCTTCTATTAACATAAGTTCCCTGAGTTTTGAAAAATCCTCATCAATATTCTTGGATCTACACCAAAAGTCAAAGTTCTTCTCCTTTAGACGACCAAATTCCTGATACGTCATAGAATCAGTCTTCCGAGCATTTCTGAAAGTCTGTCTATAATATTCTGGTACTCTTTCATAGGCTTTTAATACCTGAGACTTTAACACTTCATAATTACGGCTATCATCTATGGATAGATTTGAACTTACACTTTGTGCTTTACCAACAAATTTACTTCTGACTAATACAGCCCAATCATCTTCATCTATTTGAAGACTGACTGCAACTTTCTCAAATTCTCTAAAAAATGTTTCTATGTCCTCCTCATTAAAATTTGGGAGTATTTTAACATATTTGAATATGTCAATAGGCTTACTCTCAGCAACTTTCTTGCTTGATAACCCCAATTCTAGACGTTTCATCTCCAACTGTTTTTCTAATTCTAGTTCCATTTCTCTTAATCTAACTTGAATCTTTTCCTGTGACTCTATTTCCATCTGCTTAATCTTTAACTCTTTTTGGACTTGAAGGTCAACAGGAATTACATAACTATCTATTAACTTAAGAGCTTCTTCTGAAACAATACCTTCACTGACTAAATGTTCAATAACTTTACGTTTAATGAGATCTTTCTTCATACTAATGTCTACTTCACAATTATAATGTTTACCAATTTCTAGCCAATCACTTTTCTTTACAGATCCTGCCAGCAACTCAATGCTAGGCTTACCCACAAATTTCTCTGTAAACGACATTTTGAGATCTCCTTTACAATCACGAAGCTGAACAATGTTATTATATTAATGCTGGATCACAAAAACATTGGAATGATTCCTTACATTACCAAAATATCTCATGACATGTTCATAACAATATAATCCTGGCAAGGTCGCCATTTATTACGACCACTTCTCCTATACTTAGTATAATGGGCCTTGTCCGTGTTGAATCCATTTACTTTCTTTATTCTGAAAACTTATCACCTGATTCAACACTGGGAAGTGGTGTAATAACATTGCCACAATGTCCTTTTTATTGTGACAACAGTGATCCAATCTTATAAGATTGGATCACTGTTGTCACAATAAAAAGGACATTAAAAAGAGCATTAATTGTTCAACTTCGGATAATAAAACACTTATTTATATAAAATTCAAAACTATATTAAAATAAAATAGTCTTCTACATTTAACAAAACATAAGAAATGAACACAATATGAATCTTCAAATCACTGATACAAAACTAAATAGAATATCTTTCAATAGCACCTCCAAACATATTCACTTGTAATAATTCCAATCCCTGTATTAATGGATTTCCCAAATACTGTGAGACAAACATTAACTATTTTAGTTAACAACCTGAGTAGGCAAATCACAACATCACACAGCATGAAAATATCCAGTAATCCTTCTATCCTTGTCTCCCAAGTGTAAACAATGGCCTCGACCCCAATGTAGAAATACATTAACTATCTCCGTTAATATCACAATAATCCTACCACTGAGATCAAATACATCCATCAAACCTTGTAGCTGAACCCAT
>NW_028234432.1:29505247-29510247 GCF_977035675.1 Penaeus japonicus | reverse complement strand
AGAGAAAGACAGAGACAGAGAGAGGAAGAGAGAGAGACGGAAAAAGGTGGTAGGGGAGGTGGGACTTGAAAGAGAGAGAGATGAGACGATGTGAGACGAGAGTGATGAGTGATGAGGAAGAGGACGTTAAGGGGGGGTACAGGACTGGAACGGAGAAGACGGAGGGAGAGAGGAGAGGGAGAGAGAAGGGGGGGCATTGGGTGTGAGAGAGAGAAGTTTGGAGAGAGACGTGGGAGGAGAGTGAGTTGGGAGGAGAGAGAGAGGGGACAGGAGAGAGAGAGGTAGAGTCGTGAGGGGAGGAGAGGAGAGATACCGAGAGTGTGAAGGAGCGAGAGAGAGAGAGAGAGAGAGAGAGAGAGAGAGAGAGAGAGAGAGAGAGAGAGAGAGAGAGAGAGAGAGAGAGAGAGAGAGAGAGAGAGAGAGAGAGAGAAAGAGAGAGATGAGACAAGTAGGTAGTTAGACAGGTGGATGGAGAGATAGATAGATAAATAGGTATATAGATAGATCGATAGATAGATAGATAGAGATTAAATTTACCTAATTATCAAATTCTCTAATCAAAATTACCACACTTTCTTCTCCTTCCATCCCGAACCCTTCTCTCTCCCTCTCTCTTTTTTTCTCTTTCTCTATCCATCTCCCTCCCTCACTTTCTTTATCCATTTTTTTTCCTCCACCCCGTTCTCCTAATTGGGCCTCTGACAACAAACAAACAAACAAGCGCAGCGTATAATGTCTCGTAGGGTAGCTCTTTCCGGCAGAGTTAACCCTTTCGAACAAGCTAATCGTATTCTGCTCATTAGGAAACATGAGATCACCTGAGCCAGGCGCTGTTTCCTCGCTGTGTTTACAATGGGGAGGCATGGGCGAAGGGTGGAGAGAGGAGGGGGAGGTGGAGGAAGTGGTGGTGGTGGTGGAGGTGGAGGTGGAGGTGGAGGGGGAGGGGGAGGTGGAGGGGGAGGGGGAGGTGGAGGTGGAGGTGGAGGTGGAGGTGGAGGTGGAGGTGGAGGTGGAGGTGGAGGTGGAGGTGGAGGTGGAGGTGGAGGTGGAGGTGGAGGTGGAGGTGGAGGTGGGAGGGGGTGGTGGAGGGGGAGGGGGAGGGGGAGGGGGAGGGGTAGGGGTAGGGGTAGGGGGAGGGGGAGGGGGAGGGGGGGGGGAGGGGGGGGGGGGGGGAAGAGGGGAGGGGGGGGGGGGGGGGAGGGGAAAGGGGAGGGGGAGGGGAAGGGAAGGGGGAGGGGGGGAGGGGGGGGGGAGGGGGAGGGGGAGGGGGAGGGGGAGGGGGGAGGGGGAAGGGAGGGGGAGGGGGAGGGGGAGGGGGAGGCGGAGGTGGAGGGGGACGGGGAGATGGAAGTGGAAGGGGAGATGGAGGTGGAGGGGAAAGGGGAGGGGGAGATGAAGGTGGAGGGGGAGGGGGAGGGGGAGGGTGAGATGGAGGTGGAGGTGGAGGTTGAGGGGGAGAGGGAGATGAAGGTGGAGGGGTACGGGGAGGGGGAGATGGAGGTGGAGATGGAAGGGGGGAGGGGGAGATGAAGGTGGAGGTGGAGGGGGAGGGGAAGGGGGAGGGGGAGATGGAGGTGGAGGTGGCGGGGGAAGGGGAGGGGGAGATGGAGGTGGTGGTGGAGGTAGAGGTAGAGGGGCAGGGGGAGGGGGAGGGGGAGGTGGAGGTGGAGATGGAGGTGGAGGGGGAGGGGAGGGGGAGAGGGGAGGGGGAGAGGGAGTGGAGGAGGGGGAGTGCGCAGGGGGAGGGGGAGATGAATGTGGAGGTGGAGGGGGAGGTGGAGGTGGAGATGGAGGTGGAGGGGGAGGGGAGGGGGAGATGAATGTGGAGGTGGAGGGGGAGGTGGAGGTGGTGGTGGAGGTGGAGAGGGAGGTGGAGGGGGAGGAGGAGGGGGAGATGAAAGTGGAGGTGGAGGTGGAAGGGGGGGAGGGGGAGGGGGAGATGAAGGTGGAGGTTGAGGTGAAGGTGAAGGGGGAGGAGGAGGGGGAGATGAAGGTGGAGGTGGAGGTGGAGGTGGAGGTGGAGGTGGAGGGTTAGGGGGAGATGAAGGGAGAGGGGGGGGTGGGGGGGGGGGGGGGGGGGAGGGGGGTGGTTGGAGGGGGTGGGGGATGCGGGGAGATGAAGATGGGGTGGAAAGGTGGAGGGGCGGAGCGTTGCACGCGGGGGGGTGCATGGGAGGAGATGAGGGGAGGGGGGGTAAGGGGGGTATGGGCGAGGGAAGGGGCAAGCGAGGGGAGGAGAGAGGCGTGCCTGGGGAGGCGCGCGCGCGGAGGGGGGGGGGGGGGGGGGCGGGAAGTAGAAGAGAAGGGGGAGGGTAAGGGAGAGGGGTAGGGGCCCGGGGAAGGGCGAGGGGGTGGAAAGGGGGAGGCGGGGGGGAGGGGGAGCGGAGGAGGGGGCGCGGGGGGGGTGGGGGGGCGGAGGGGGGGGGGGGAGGCGGGGGACGGCGTGCGAGGGGAGGGGGGAGGGCAGGGGAAGAGTGGTGGGGGTAGACCGTGGTGTGGGGACGGGGAGAGGGATAGGGGGAGAAAGAGGAGGGGAGGGGGAGGGGGGGGGGGGAGGGGGGGGGGGGGGGTGGGCGAGGGATGGCGGGGAGCACGTGGGGGGGGGATGGGGGAGGGCGCGGGGGGACGGGTGGGAGCGGTCCGGGAAGAGGTGGCGGAGGGGGGGGGGAGGAGATGGGGGAGGGGAGGAGGGAGAGGATGGGGGTGGAGGGAGGAGCGAAGAGGTGGGGGGTGGGGGGGAGTGGAGCGGTGAGGGGGCAGGAGAGGTGCTCACGGCGTGCAGGTGAGGGCGGGGGGGAGGGGGAGAGAGGGGGAGGGGGGAAGGGACGTGGGAGATGGGAGGGAGGGCGGGAGGGGGAGAGAGGGGGGGGAGGGAGGCGAGGACGGAGGGGGGGGGGAGGGCGGGGAGGGATGGGGAGGGGGGGACAGGGTGGGCGGGGACGGAGCAGGGCGGGCGGGGCAGGGAAGGGGGACGGCAGGGGGAGGGGAGATGAGGGAGGAGGGCTGGGAGAGGCCGGAGGGGGGGACGAGGGCGGGGGAGGGGGGAGGGGATATGGGAGGAGGGGGGGAGATAACGGAGTCGGGCGGGGGGGGGTGGTGGAGGGGAGGTGTGGGGGGGGGGGCAGGGGGAGGTCGGTGGGAGAGGGGGAGGGGAGGAGAGGGGGGGGGGGGGGGAGGCGGGGGGAGAGGGGGAGGGGGGGCGTGTGGGGGGGGGGGGGGGCGAGGGGAGGGGGTAAGGGGTGGGACGGGGGGGGGGGGTGGACCAAGGGGGGGGGAGAGGGGGCGGGGGAGGGGGAGATGACGGGAAGAGGAGAGCAGGGGGGGGGCGTGAGGGGGAGTGGGGTGCGCTGACGAGGATCGCGACGCCCCGGGTGGGGGGAGGGAGGGGGGGGGTGCGGGGCGGGGGGACTTCGTGTGGGGGGGGGACCGTCAGGAGTTAGTGGGGAGCCGGACGCTTACTGACGGTAGAGAGCGGGAGGAGGGGGTCGGGATGCCCGGCGAGGGGGGGGAGTGCTGCGGGCGGGGAGAGCGGTAGGGGAAGGGGGATGGAGGGGGGGGGCGCGAGTGGCAGGGAGGGTGGGAGGGGGCCAGTGGGGGAGGTTTGGGAGGGGGGAGGGGAGGGCGGGGAGGGGGGGGAGGGGAGGGGCGGGGAGAGCGGAGGCGGGGTAGGGGGGGCGTGGGGGAGTGGGGGGGGGGAGGGCGGAGTGAGGGGGTGGGGGGGGGGCGGGGGGATGGGAGGTGGGTAGAGCGGGGAGGGGGCTGAGGAGGGTGGGTGGGGCCAGAGGCGTGAGGAGGGGGGGGGGGGGGAGAGGGGAGGCGGGAACCGGAGGTGGAGGGGGGGAGGGAGGGTGGGGTGGAGAGAGAGAGGGGGGAGATGGAGAGCGGTGGCGGCCCGCGCGGGGAGAGGGGGGGTTGGACGGCGTGGGGGGGACGAATGGGTGCAGGAGGGGTGGGACGATGCACGTGAGGGGGGGAGGGACGGAGACGGGGCTGGGGGAGAGGGAGGAGGTAGAGGGAATGAGCGACGCGTGGAGGCGGGAGGGGAGACGGCGGGGGGGGAGAGAGGGGGGCGGGTGTAAGTACGGGGGAGCCGCGGGGGGGGAGGGCATGGGGGGGGAGTTCGTAGGTCGGAAGGGGGGGGGGGGCGAGGCGATGGAGGGAAGGAGGAACGACAGGGGGGAGGGAGGGGGGGGGGGGAGCTCCGAAACGCCGGTTCTGAGGGAAGGGCGGAGGGGGGGGAGGAGACGCGGAAATGCTGTGGGGGATGGAGGGGAGGTGGGGGGGGGAGAAATTCGGAGGGGGGGGGCGGAGGGGGGGGGAGGGGAATGGGGGTGGGCGAGGCGGCGGGTGAGGGGGCGCGGGGGGGCTGGGCGCGGGGGGGCTGGGGTGGTCTGGGACATCGGGGGGGGGGGGGGAGGTTGAGGCAGGGGGCGGGGGCGTGGGGGGGGGGGGGGTGAGGGGGGGGGCGAGAGGAGGGGGGGAGGGGCGGAAGGGGGGGGAGGGGAGGGGGGCGAAGCGGAGGGGGGGGGGGGGGGGAGGAGGCCAGGGGGGAAGGGAGGGTGGGGGGAGGGGAGGTCGGGGGCGGGGAGCGAGGGGGAGTGGCGGGAGGGGAGCGGGGCGGAGCGCGAGGAGAGGGGGGTAGAGAGGGGGGGAGGAAGGGGGGCGGTGTGGGTGGAGGGAGGGGGACGGAGGGGGCGGGGAGGTGGGGGGGAGGGGGAGGGTGGGGGTGGGGGGGGTGGGGAGGAGGGGGCGGGGAGGGGGGGAGGGGGTAGGGGGGTCGAGGTAGAGAGGGTGGGGGAGGCGGAGAGAGAGAGGGAGAGGGGTGGGGGGGGAGGGCGGAGGAGGGGGGGGTGGTGGGGGGGGGGTGCGGGGTGGGAGCGAGAAGGGAGGAGGGTGGAGAAGGGGGGGGGGAGGGGGGAGGGACGGGGGAGATAGGAGCTGGAGGGGGGAGGGGAGGGAGGGTGGGGGTATGCGTAGCGAAGGAGGAGTCCGGGGGGACG
>NW_028234432.1:29497747-29500247 GCF_977035675.1 Penaeus japonicus | reverse complement strand
CAACGGTTTTGTGTACCTTTTCTTTAAGTTTAACTGACACTCTTTTATTGCAAATGACCCCTGACACCTTCCGCCAGGTGTTCCATCCACACTGAATTCTATGAGTAACTTCCCTTTCCATCCCTGTAATTTCATCTACCATAGACCCAAAGTATTTAAAAGTATATGTTCTTTTCAACCTATTTCCATTCAGTTGTATTGAGGCCAATTGGTCACCCATATCAGTTGAGAAGTACTCTGTTTTAGACCTGCTAATTTTCAAGCCTCTACTCTATAATGCACATCTCCATTCTTCTAACTTGGTTTCTAATCTCTTCTACTTTCTGATATCAGCACTACGTCATCTGCATATAAAATGCACATTTTGAGTAATAACATCGAATACAATATTAAATAATAATGGGCTAAGTGCTGACCCCTGGTGTAGACCAACCTTAATATGGAAGTTTTCCGTTGTCCCTACTGTGCTTCTGACTCTAGTAGTAACATCCTTATAGCATTCTTTGATAACCCTTACATACTTTTCTTTCACGTAGCCCTCTCCAAACCTCCTGTCGTGTCACCCTATCATATGCTTTCTCCAAATCGATGAATACCATATGTAACACTTTCTGCTTTTCCCAATAGTAGTGATAATAATAATATAATAATGATGTTAGTTATAATGATAATAATGATGATAATGCTAATAAAGTTCATGATGATAATGACAGTGATAATAGTAAAACTAATGATGACAGTAATGATAGTAATATTGATGACAATGGTAATAACAATGATAATGATAATAATAATAATAATGGTAATAAAAATAATAATAAAAAAAATAATATTGATAGTAAGGACAATTATTATGATGATAATGTCAACGATGAATATCAAAATAATAAAAATAAAAATAGTACTACTACCACTAATGATAATGGTAATGATGACAATTACAATGATAATGATAATCATAACAACTACAGCAACAACAAAGATGATAATAATGATTATAATGATAATGATAATGACAATAAAAGATATAGTAATGATAATCAGATTAATAGTGATAATGATATCAATGTCAATGACATTAGTAACAGTGATAATGAAGATAATAATAATGATGTTGATAAAGAAAATCATAATGATAATGACAACGATAAAAAAAATACTATTAATATTTCTAGTACTACTAATATCTATAGAGTTTATTTCGTATAGTTGTCATATAATCATTTTTTTTTCACTTGACTACTTTGCAGTACAAACGTAAAGTCAAGGGATGTGATGAGGAGAGAAAGAAAACCAAAAGGGAAAGGGGATAAGAGATAAAAGATGTGGGAGAAGTAAAGAATTACACTAATATAAAAACGGGACATATAAGAAACAGAAAAAGGTAATCAAATATATAGGGAGAAGAAGGAAACAGAAAAGGGAAATAGATATAGGAATTAGAGGAAGTGAAAAGAGAAAACGGAGGAAAGAAATTAGAAGAAGATAATTCATGAGAGAGGGGAATAGAAAAAACGAAACAATATGAGGAAGTGGGAGGAGCCAAGAGAAAGGAGGATCAGAGAGGGAAAATAGAACGGGAGAAATCATGCGTAGGAACGAGCACTGAAGCATTGAAACAGGAAGATGGGAAGAGAAAGGGAGGCTGGTTGGGGTTAGGGAGGGAGGAAGAGGGGTAGAAGGAGGTAGGGAACGATGAGAATAATGGGGAATGGAAGGAGGGAGGGTAGGGTGGAGAAGGGTGTATGGGTCTGAAGTTGCCATTGTGTCCATGCCAGGAACAGCTGTCTGCTTCCTTCCTTCATTTTTGTTTTCTATGCTTGAATTCGTATATGCTTGCTCGGTTTTCTCTAGAGAAAGAAGATGGGTAAATGAAGCAAACAAAAATGTTAGTTAGTAGATAACATTGACAATATTAATGATGATATTCATTATAACAATTGTATCAATAGTAGTAGTAGTAGTAGTAGTAGTAGTAGTAGTAATGATAATAATAATAATATAAATAATAATGATAATGATAAAAATTATAATAATAGCAATAATGATAATGATGATAATAATAATGATAATAAAATATAATAAAAATACTGATAATAATAATGATAATAATGATAATAATAATAATAATAATAATAATAATAATAATAATAATAATAATAATAATAATAATGATATCAGAAAAAAAGAAAAAAATGATAATAATAATAATAATGATAATAATAGTAATAATTATGAATATAATAATACAGACAATAATGATAACAAAAACAGTAACATTGTTTTCAGTGATGGTCATAGCTGCAATTATGGTAATGATAGTAACAGTAATAATAGTGACAAGAATAACAGTAATAAAGGTAATATTATTAAAGATAATGATGATAATAACAATAATGATATTAATAGCAATGATAATGATAATAATAATGATAATTCTTATGATTATAAAATAATAAAGATAATGATAATGATATTAATGATAATAATGATAATGATA
>NW_028234432.1:29490247-29492747 GCF_977035675.1 Penaeus japonicus | reverse complement strand
ATATATATATATTATATATATATTATATATATATATATATATATATATATATATATATATACTGTGAATATGTGGTTAGCAATTCTTCTTTGCATTGTAAACGGGCGTCTATGCTGATAAAGGATAAGGTGTCACTGGTGATTATCAGATCTTTTGTAAATTTCCAAAGTAGTTTTACTCTCACTTTCTCCCTCTCTTTCATTTTCTCCTGTTGTCTTTCTCTCCCTGCTTTGCTGGTTATCTTTCCCTCGCTCCGGTTATCGACGTGAATGTTCTCCCATTCTCTTCCAGCTTCGACAATCCTTCGATCTTTCTCTATCTCTGCGCTCCATCTCCTCCCCCCCCCCTCCTCTCCATTTTCCTTCTGTTCCCTTCCTCTATTCGTGTAAAGTCAGCCGGAGGGAAAGAGGGGGAGAGGAAGTGTTGAGAGGGAAGGGAAGCTATTTCTCCCCTCATTCAAATTCTGTCTCAGCATAAAACTCCGAACTCAAAATTTCCATCTTTTCGACACCAAAGAGAACTCGAATACAAAGCTCAGGCACATTCCCCGCCCGCCTCCCTCTCCTACGACTTTACATATGTACATTGTGTGTGTGTGTGTTTGTGTGAGACAGAGACAGAGAGAGAGACAGAGAGAGAGAGAGAGACAGACAGAGACACAGAGACAGAGAGAAAGAGAAAGAGAAAGATAGTGAGGAAATAGGCAGATAGCTACAATAAAAATGATAAGCATGCTCGTAAAAAAGCAACATATCTATAGCACACCTGCACACTGGAAATGGCCTGATCGCGGACGCATTTGTAATCTCCTCACGTTTATACTTCTTACGAGAAAGCTTTCTTAGTTTTGCCTCAAGTATTTATTTTTTATTTTTTTTATTATTATTCTTTCCCTTCTCCCTGTAATGCTACCCGAGTGACCTAGCGCTTATCATACGTGGGAACACATAGCGTATGTAATTCCAGGGAGCGAAGAATATTACATGTGCGGGAATGTATCATTCAATGTATCTGCAAAAATTAGAGAAATACGCGAAAAGAGCTAACAATTTCAAATGTGGGAATATTTACAATACATGGACGTGTTTAATTTTCAAGTGTACCGCTATCGAGAGTGAAAAACATTAGAGGAAAAAATGGACTCGCTCTCATTTGAACAATTGTTTACTACAGATGAACAAACTTTATTTTTATAAATATTTATTTTCGTGTTTGATTAATTCCATTCGAAACACATTCAAAACACATGCAGTGATTCCAACACCTTTTAACTGGAGAGAGAGAAAGCGAGCGAGAGAGAGAGAGAGAGAGAGAGAGAGAGAGAGAGAGAGAGAGAGAGAGAGAGAGAGAGAGAGAGAGAGAGAGAGAGAGAGAGAGAGAGAGAGAGAGAGAGAGAGAGAGAGAGAGAGAGAGAGAGAGAGAGAGAGAGAGAGAGAGAGAGAGAGAGAGAGAGAGAGAGAGAGAGAGAGAGAGAGAGAGAAGAGAAGCAGAAGAGAAAGATAAAAATCATTATTGTTATTATGAAAATCAAATCAATGGTGATGATAACAATACTAACAACAATAACAATAATTATCATCATTATTGCTAGGATTATAATTTTTTATCATGTTATATAGATGATTATCCTCAATATTACTGTTATCATTTTCATCATGTTATAAAAATTATCATTCTCATTATCATTGATATAGTTTTAATTATATGTTATGATAATAACAGTAATGATAACGGTAATATTGGAAATAACACCGATTATTACAATATCAAGGATTGTTCCCTATATCTCGATACTATTATCCTTATTATCATCAACGTTATTTTAATCATCATCATCATTACTTTTATCATCATCAAGATCAATATTTCTAGATTCCTTAGCTATCCTCGATGGCAAGGGACACAAACACCCCCTCCTTTCACCCTATCCCCTTTCTTCTTTTTCCAAGAGCCAAATGCACTCAAACACTTGTCGAACCAGCTTGGTCTCCCCCCCCCCTCCTCGCACTCTCTTTATCCTCGTCACTTTACCCCAACACGTACAGATACACCACACCCCAACCTCAACCCTTCTTCCAATTCCTACCTTTCTCCCTTGTCCCATCTCCCTCCCCCTCCTACCTTCCTCTACCGCTACTTCCTCTGCATTAAGACCCCCTCCCCATCCTGTCCCCAACCTCTACCCCTATCCAATTCCCCCACCTCATTTTACCTTCCCTCTAACCCCACCTCCAACCACTCCCAACCCCTTCCCTACCTCCAACCTCCCTTACCAACTATCCTGCACCCCCCCCCCACCCCTACCCTCCGTTCTTTATACCTACCCCCACTCCTCCCTCTCTCCCCCCTCCCCCTTTTCCTTACCCCGCCACCCTACCCCACACCGCATCTCATATCTTCCTCCCTTTCATTCATGTTAAAAGGCGGTCGAGAGCCTTAAGGAAGGTACAGCGTGTCTTTAACTTTTAAGAAGAAAACAAACTTTGGAGGTGAGACCTTA
>NW_028234432.1:29433181-29435681 GCF_977035675.1 Penaeus japonicus | reverse complement strand
TCTCTCTTTCTCTCAATCTGACCCTCTCTCTTTCTCGCTTTCTAAAATATATAATCTATAAACTTTTTTTTTCTCTCTCTCTCTCTCACTCTCGCTCCCTCTCACATTCTCCCTCTCTCTTGCTCGCTCTCTAAAATATATAATCTGTTAACTCTTTCTCTCCCTGTCTTTCTTTCTCTCTTTCTATCTTGTTCGCTCTCTCTTTCGCTCGCTGTCTCTCCTGCTCTGTCTTCTTATGCAACATCTGTACAATTGCACTTGTAACTATGAGTGAGCTTTAGTTTTTACATGCATGCGCGCGCGCGCGCGTGTGTGTGTGTGTGTGTGTGTTACTGTCGTAATAACCTTTTCTATTATCCAAATTGAGCAGCGTATATGTCTTAAAGTCACATTACTATTCTAATATCCTCTCGCCCTCCGTCAGCTGGTGAGAGAGCCATTTATATCTGGATTCATTATATACATGAGCGACATGGTGTTATAAATGTTTGTGTTGGAAACATATCTTCTTGCACTTGTTTTTTCTGGAGGCCTGTCACTTTGTTTCGATTACATAACAAATTTTGAATTCTGAAGTACCTGAACTGACTTTATAAGGGCTTAGTGATAGTCCTCTAGAAATATACTGCAAAGAATTAACAAGGTAAACATAGTAGAAAGCAATGTAAAAATAAGATTTTGTACAAGGAAGATGTTGATAACCTTGATACTACTACTAATGAGAGTTATAGGAAGTATAATGATAATTGTTACTATAACTATTGCAATGCACATTGCAATACCAGTCGTAAAACTATTGTTTATCAAAATCATTATTGTACCAATGAATATCACTTTTGCCTTTATTGCTAGTGGTAATTTCATCCCCATTATTATAATTTCCATCGTAAAAAGAGACAAACACAGAAAAAAAAAATGAAACAAAGAAAACAATAGTCCGTCAGAGGGAAATATAAGCACAATAAACAGCAAAGAACTAAATGTCAATAAAAGAAAAGAAAGAAAACGAAAAATCTTACCATGCCATTTCCACCTCTTATGCCTTCCTTATCTCCGAAGTTTTATCGCCGCTACACTTGTTCTTCTCTTTTGTTCCTTAAGAGCGCCTTTCTCTTGATCTCTCCTTGGTTAACATGAACAAAGGTATCGCTCGCCTTTGATAGCATTTGCCAAAAAGAGAAAGAAAAAGAAGAAAGGTTCTGTTTGTGTTTCATGATATTTGGGGAAATGACATTATTATTATCATTATTGTTTTTCTTATTATCATGATGATGACGATAACGAGGATGATAATGATAATGATGATCATACTGCTAATACTACCATTACTATTACTACTACTACTACTGATAACGATAATGATCATAAAATAATTACAATGATAATGATAGTATTGGCACGGATAATGATGATTATACCAATACTAATAATGCTAATAATGATATTGATTATATAAATAATAATAATGATTAAATAATTGCTAGGAATAATAGCAATCATTATGAAAAGGAAAAAGGTGATTAAGGTAATAGTATTGTTGTATGTTACGTCTGTTTTCATAAGATATGCGAAATGATAGCGTCTGCCACCACCCTTCTAATAGGTACAGGTACCATGGTTTTTCATGGGAAGATGATTATATGACAAAAAGTGTAGAAAGGATTTAAAAAGTATTCGTGATGTAGTGTATGATGTGTATATAGTGAGACAAGAACTGATAACAACGTACCCTAGGCGCGGAGGACGAGCACGGGAATTTCACCACGTGTAAAGGATTTCAATTAAGACTATCCATGTAAAATACCGATCTTTGGCTCATCAAGCTCATATATAAAAAAAAAAACGAGAAATTTGCTAAACATGTTCATATAAACAAACTGAGCTTGGCAATATCTTCCTGTTAAGACAAAAAAAAGTGTTGTGCTTAAAGGGTTGGAAGTTTGAAAAGTATATTTTGCAGGAATGAACTGACAATAATACATAGATTGATATTCTATTCGCACACTGAATTTCCGGGATACAACGCCACAAATTATAACATTATAAAAAGAAAATTCAATAAAAATGAGAGTACCAATCAAAATGTTCGATCAGAATTGATTATATGATCATCTTGAGTAATATATTGCCCTTTGTAATTAGCAATCCGGGGTGCCTCCTTCTACCATTCTTGGAAGAAGGTCAATATTTGAACCCAGGTCACTCAAGGAAGATTAAATCAACGAGTGAATCCTACTACTGTATATGTACTTCTTGGCGAAAATACTTTTGTGGATCCCTTCAACTATTGTAGGGCAATAAGTGTTATCTATAGAACGGTGAAATGTAAAAATATAAAAAGATTTATATAAAAGTTAAGCTTAAAAAGAAAAATTTCAGCTATAACTAAACTAGACTTAAATTATCAAAATCTTCCGATCAAAGTAACCCTTAGACCGGTGCTTCGCCAATGGACTTAGAACTAATGTAGAGATTTTGGAAAAAAATATATGTTTATGAT
>NW_028234432.1:29415681-29418181 GCF_977035675.1 Penaeus japonicus | reverse complement strand
TCCAATGTAACTTTCTTAAGAAGTTCCGAGTACAGTCCCATCCCATTAGACGCTTCTTTCGCCTCATCCACTTGCGTCCTGGTGAAAGAAAAAGAAAATTGACTATAACAATCATAGTATTACTATAGGTTATTATAAATATTTGCATTGATATACGTATAGTTCTGTAACATTATAAACATTGTCGTTATAGAAACCAAACATCACTAAATAGTGCCACGTCTACTTCTGATATTAGTGGCAATGATCATTATGCTGCAGTATTTTTTTTTTTCAATAATAACCACTATCATTATATTGGTTATCATTATGGTAAAGGCCATGTACAATATTCTTTGAGGTCGGAAGACATACTAATGTGAACTAAGCGTGAATGAAAAAATCATTATAATATAAGTAAACAAAAATGATAATGATAATAATGATGATGATAATAAAGATGTTAGAAGTAATGGTAATAACAACAGTATTAATTAAATCAATGATAATGATAATAATACCAATAATAACTATAAGGATAATGATAACAAAAATAGTTATGATAATGACAATAATGATGATAAAACAATATCATGATAATGGTAATAGTAATAACAGTAGTAACAGTAACAACATAATGATTATTATGGTATTGACAATAATGGTAGTATTAGTAACGATAGCAAAAATGACAATGAACACCATGATGATACAAACACTAATATGGATTACAACAGGATTTTTTTTTTTTTTTTAATATGAGAAGTAAATCCGGCTTTCTAGGGGAGTGATGATAATGTATGATAATGTATGATAATATATTTGTTTTGTGGTTTTAGTTTTATCTCTTGATTTTACAGGATGCTGTATAACCAAAGTGTATAACCAAACTATGGCAGTCTTTTGTCACTCATAATCATTTTTATACCAATAGAAATAATGAGAGTCGCCTGTATAATACATGGCATGAAATGACTTTTGACTTTGCCTTGATGTTTCAAACAAACTTATAATCAGGAATATCCATCAATTAGTAAAAGCTCCATGGTCTGTTTGCTTTCATTGGTACAAACATTTTTTTTTCTAAGAGCTGCGGAAAGCGATTTGGTATTCTATATGTCTGTTACTTTTTATCCTAAGAGTCTGGATTATTGGATGTACATACTTAATCGTCTTCCTACTTATGATATATATATATATATATATATATATGTATATGTATATATATAATATATATATATATATAGATACATAAACATATATATACATATATATATATATATCTATATCTATAAATATATATATATATATATATATATATATATATATATATATATATATACATATATATATCTATTATCTATCTATTATATATATATATATATATATATATATATATATAGATAGATATATATATATATATATATATATATATATATATATATATATATATATATATATATATATATATATATATATATATATATATATATATATATATATATATATATATATATATATATATATATATACACACACACACATTTCCCTTCTATGCAAGCTTCTGGTTATGACCAAATACCTCACCACTGGGGGTTACTTGTGTCTCTTATATTGGAAGACCACTCAGAATAATAACTCCTGTCTTATCTTTGTCCTCCTTTATTAATAGAACACCTTTTCTCTCTCTCTCTTTTATTTTTTTTTTTTTTATATATAACCTAGTATTCTTTTTTTCTCTCTCACTTTACCTAGTATTTTTTTTTCTTTCCTTTATTACCTAGTGTTCTTTTTTTCTCTCTCTCATTTTAAGTAGTATTTTTTTCTCTCCTTTTTTTTACCTAGTATTTTTTTTTTATTATTGTTACCTAGTATTCTACAATAACCACCGATGCTTAGAGGAACACGTAACTAATCAATCTTCAGAGAAATATGAGAAACCCACGACGCATTGGATATTTAAAAGGCATATATATATATATATATATATATATATATATATATATATATATATATATATATATATATATATATATATATATATATATATATATATATATATATATATATATATATATATATAACCTAGCACGTAAACAATGGGATTTCCATCAAAGAACACAAGGGATTATGAGCTACGGATGCTCAGAAGCTTATCAGGAATAGGATTATCGATAATTTCGCGATTTCATCATCTGCCAGGTCTCCTCAAAGCTGAAATCCACAATCACAGAATATCGAAGTCAGCAAAACAACACAGAACAGGTCCACGTTCAGTAAAACAACACAGTACAGGTCCACGTTCAGTAAAACAACACAGTACAGGTCCACGTTGCTACTGTTTGGCGTGCAAGTGAAAACAGTCGAAGCAACATATCAGGTGTTTGAAAGATAAAGGCAGCGTTGGATACTACATGGCTTTGCTTACTTATGAATTACTACAGAATATACTACATGCAAGAGTGTTGAATTGTCAAACACAAGTGGATGTAGAAAATGCATGAAATAGATATTGTTCCAT
>NW_028234432.1:29348181-29353181 GCF_977035675.1 Penaeus japonicus | reverse complement strand
CATCCCTCACGCACTCTCTTAAACTCGCACGCTCTAAACCTTTTCACAGCCTCTAGTGCATTAAAAAAGTTGGTTTCAGGTCAACAAATCTTGAAGGAATGGTCGGATCAGATCCAAATTTGGCATCAAATAATATTGCAATAAAGTTTAATTCGTATGCGATTTAGACTAGAATAAACAATATCGGGGAAGTGACGTTAAATCTGCGCCAGACTATATGGAAGTGTTTATATTCGCTGAGTCAGATATAAATACTGTGTCATGTTTCACCTCTTGAAACTTGTCTGATATCATCCATAAGCTCTAAATATGTTCTTCAAAACTATCCCATTTACCCCCTCACTACCCTATCCATATATACATTAAACAACTCATCACCTTGTTACTAAAAGTTATTTCACACACTCTCTATTCTAACAGAATCTATTTCTGCTAAACTAAGACGACCACCGACGCCATACATCCTCAGCATCATCCACGTGACCGCTCGAATATATATATATATATATATATATATATATATATATATATATATATATATATATTCTTTCTTTCCTTTTTCTTTCTTTCTTTTTTTTTTTCTTTTCTTTCCTTTTTTTTCTTTTTTTCTTTTCTTTCTTTTTTTCTTTTTACTTTTCTTTTTTTCTTTTATCTTTTCTTTTTTCTTCTTCTTCTTTTTTTCTTTCTTTTTCTTTTTTTTCCTTGTTTTTTTTTCTTTCCTTTTTTTCTCTTCTTTTTTTTCTTTCTTTTTCTTTTGTTCTTTTTGTTTTCTTTTCCTTCTTTTTCTTCTTTTCTTTTCTTTTTCTTTTTTTCTCTTCTTCTTTTCACACGGAAATTAGATCCCATCCTCTAAATGCTGTTTACGTAATTAAGGCCCTGCTTTCACTCATATATTTTTAACCATTTGTGCCCTATGGTAATCCCGAACGTACAATTTCGATAACTCATCATTTTTCCGTATATCTATGGAGAGTTAATCATCACGATATACTGAAAACACCAATCCACAATGATCTCTACTGCTATGCAACAATATATAGGCTTCGACTGAGCAGTACTGTGTTCATTTTAACTCCGAACTATGTCTCTCAATGAGTCTATACGCAGCATTTATATTGCAATTTATATGCACTCATTATGGTTAAAATCATGCAACAGATAAAGATATATCTATATTCACATAAATGCTTTATGAAGTTACATGTGATACGATCGTAGCATTCAAAATTAGTGCTAGGTAGTAAATTAAATACTGATTGAGTAAACAGATTTGTGGATTTTATATCACGTGCGTATAGATGATTTATTTCCTAATTGTAAATATCTTTATTCCATGTTTTTTTCTTCTTTTAAAATACAATGGCATTGTATAGATAATCTTTGCAACTCTGACCCCTCTATGTACTCTCTACTATACTGATTTTCTTGAAACAGAACGAAAGTGATAATATTATTCAGTTAAGTTATTACTTGTAGTTCTACTTTGTTTGTAGTATTGATTGAAATATGTGTGTTTCTCTTGTTTATGAAATCAAATGCAGTAAAATGTTGCAACATTTCTTATATCTATCTTTTTAAAATGAATTTGCAATGGCATTTGTGATTTCATGCCATGGCTATTTTTATCCACTTGTTTGGGAATTTTAACATTTGTTGCAGTAACGAGCTATTAGTGTTAATGCATGCTTGCATATTTTGTTAACTCGTATTCATATATTGATATATTTTTGTTTTCTGTAAAACGTAATTGTTAACCTTTGTTGTAGTTTTATCTATATTTTTGCAAGCAAATCCTATACTGTCATTTCAGATACCTACTGTGAATGTTAATTGAGTAGTAGTTGTTTTAACCATTCATAATACTTTGCAATTACTTATATACACAGAAATTGCCGTTATTCTATCAATGCCTTAAATCTGCATCGAAAGGGTGATGTATACAATACACTCTAAAGATTGAGTGAAAGTTGCACGGGATTTTATTTGTTTTTTGACGTTGACTTGTGGTAATGTTCTTTCTATTTGATTTTATTATTATTATTATCTTTTTTATCATTATTATTATATATTTTTTTTTTTTTTTTTTTATGTGGGGATGATTAAGATACAGTCTGAAATGCAGAAGTGGGATATATCATAAAATAAGAAATGGGGAAAAGGCCTGACCTGAACATTGAAAAAAAACAAAGAAAAAGAAAATCGTTGGCCGCTAAGCTTAGTCTATCATCATGATGTTCATTTTTCAGATCCATAACCGCTCAAAAGACGCCCTTATCTTTTCCTTGGTATTTATCACATACCTGTCTCGCGGTGAATGCCTGATCCACACAGCCTCCTGATCTCCCTGCCCGAAGTGATCATCCATCAGAATACCTTCAGCCCCTCTTTTGTATCCTTTAACAAAAGACTCCTGTTTTTGTTTTGTTTTTTCTTTCTTTCTTTCTTTTATCTCTTTATTATGGAGTGTATAGAAGGGTGAGTGAATGGTAATTTTTTTGCCACGTCGCCGCCCTAAGTACATGCCGGTGATGAGATCCGACGGCAGAGTGAGGCAGCCGCGGATCGTGTTCTGGACTTGACCGTCTCGGCGTGCGGAGCAAGCTGCTACAATAGCATTGACTTTTTCCCAAAAGTTTTTGTGTGTATATACATATATATATATATATATATATATATATATATATATATATATATATATATATATATATATATATATGTATGTATGTATGTATGTATGTGTGTACATATATACATACATATATATATATATATATATATATATTATATATATATATATATATATATATATATACATATATATATATATATACATATATACTTATATATATATATATATAATACATATACATATATATATATATATATATATAATATATATATATATTTATATATGTGTGTGTGTGTGTGTGTGTGTGTGTGTGTGTGTGTGTGTGTGTGTTTGTGTGTGTGTGTGTGTGTGTGTGTGAGTGTGTGTGTGTGTGTATATATATATTTTTCCCAAAACCAAAAAGGATTTGGTTGTGTTGGTCCGTGGCAGTTGAGCGTCCCTTTCTTTACCCTAAAACCTATGATATGGAAGGAACGCGACAGTCCGCATACTGCCGCCACCCCACTACATGCACGGATCATTTGTCCCCGAATCTAAATTATACTTTATGTATAATTTGCAAGTGTATCTCAAATTTGATCAAATATAATAATTGTTGTAAATTTAACATTATGTTAAACTTACAACAATTATTATACTTGATCAGATTTGAGGTACACTTGATTGCAATGATTTAGATTTACGAAAACGTTATGTAGTTGAACGAATTCGAAAGATTTCAAAGTTTTGAACTCTGCAACAAACTCATTTGCATTGTCTAATTAGTTATACTTTTAATGTGGATGCTTCGCCCAATAGTACTATAAATAACTAAAATTATTCAATTTAAGTACTCATCCCATTAGTTTTTCCTTCCTGTTATTGAGCTCTAAAGAGGTGTCGATGCTTCATAGTCAAACTTCAAGACTAAGGTCGTGTGAATCATTAATAATATAGCTAGTAGTAGTAGTCACAGTAATAATTCTTCTAAAATCAATTTAGGCCACATGAGCATAATTTTTCACTGTACTGAACAGTCAGTGTCACTGTCAGTGCATGTAGTGGGGTGGCGGCAGTATGCGGACTGTCGCGTTCCTTCCATATCATAGGTTTTAGGGTAAAGAAAGGGACGCTCAACTGCCACGGACCAACACAACCAAATCCTTTTTGGTTTTGGGAAAAATATCAGCTGTTTTTCAGTGGGATAACCCCACATATGGCTTAACCGGTATGAATCTAACAAATTAACTGGTTAACCCACATTTTTCAACCACCCCGTCGACTAACAACTTAAATGCAGCTTTCAACTTGAGGATTTTAAAATTAAAGTCCGAGTAAATCATCAAAATTCAAAATGAACGGATTGGATGCAATTTTGAAACTAGTTAAACTCAATAATACACAACTTTATTACTGTTATCTATCAAATTGTTCACCATAATTCATAGTAGTAATTATGAATTACTGTAAATTCTTTCATGTATTCTTATTAAAATGCAAATGGAAAATCATTCAAATGATTCATCTGATGCATCAAATATGAATTCATTTTAACACTCAAATTTGCAACGTCTGACAAGTTATGGTGTATAGTGTAACTCTGGAAGAAATGTTTTGGGTTGTATAAGAGCCTTTCTCATGCCCGTTAGAAGCTCGAGTCTCAATGAAGTGGAAAAAGTAGGGAGCACCAAGTAAAGGGTGTGTCCTGGCTTCCTGTTACGCTGTCATGGTCGACAGTACATACAGAGCAAAGGTTGCACACCCGGGCCTATGCACGTATGCAATAAGCCCTGTTCCATCTTCAGAGACCGACAAGGAGGGTTATGAAAAGACAACTTAACTCATCAACTTCTTGTCAATTTCCTCCCGAGTGATTTTCAATTAAGGCGAACATTGTCAGACGTCGATTATATTACCATATAACGTAGTATGACATAATAATGACATCACGAAATTCAACCAAAAGCTGTATAATCGTGTATACCATGCTAAATACATAAATAAAACCTGGAGGGAAATGTTGTATAACGTCACATGCAAAGTGCTTATTACGCACTGCTTATAACTGCTCAGTCTAGAATGGCAAATCTGCTGCAAAACCAAATGTCACCAGTTTCCATATAGCCCTTATTCTAAACAGGGGAATCGCATTTTGACTCCAAATAGTGTGATCCCATGATCTTATATAGCTCTCTGCATTAAGGAGACTAAAAACACCGCAATCAAAGCTGTTCCTTTGTTGTTGGGACCCTCCATCTCTGAACTGAAAGTCTTGTGCTCTCAGTCTTGTTTGAGGCCAGTTACGCATTGCTGGGTATGTTGATATTTCATGACCCCTGAAGTTGTTTATGAACTCGATTAAATAAGAGCATCGTTCACCAAGAATGTGTTC
>NW_028234432.1:29335681-29338181 GCF_977035675.1 Penaeus japonicus | reverse complement strand
ATCCTTTCATCAAAAAAGCAAAAGCAAAAAAATCTATCTTGAAATCAGCTATGGGCTCTTCACACTTTCAATCACATTCCTCACTCTCAGAGTCACTAAAATACTCTCACCGTCACAACCCCTTTCTCTCTTATCTCACCATCATTCTCATAGTCCTCACTATTTCCTGAACAAAATCACTCTCTCGCGGAACAATATTACCATTACGGATTTCGGAGTTCTTCCCTAATCGTCAATAAACCCACAGCAAGTCCCAAGAGAACCCCTTTTCACTAATCGAACCTACTGAACCTTGAAATCCCATGTTGCTATTAAAGAAATTCCAAACACTTTTTTTTTTTTTTTTTTTTTTTTTTTACTATAAAGCATAGCGGTCGACTGTTTTTTGTCGATTTATTTTTATATGTTGTTATTATTAGTTTTTTCTTCTTCTTTTTAAGAATGGAATATCATTTAATCATATCAGCAATATTATCATGAGCATTAGCATTACTATTATTGTTATCATTATCATCCTAATTATTACCTTGTTATTATCGTTATTATTATTATCATTATCATTATCATCATTGTTATTGCTAATATCATTATCAGTATTATTGATGTTATTATTATCATTGTCATCATCATCATCATCATCATCACTATCACGATCATCATTACCATTATATTTGTTATTGTGAAGATTATCATTATTAATAATTATTATTGCTATTATCATCATTATTTCGATTATGTTCAGTATCATCATCATTAACATTATTACTATTATTATAAATGCTGTTATCATTATTAAAATCATCATAATCTCCATCAATATCATTATTATTTCTCATCAGTATCAACAATATTATTATAATTGATAGAAGTATTTTCATTATTGCTACTACTATCATTATCTTTAGCATTATTATTATCATTATCATGATTCTCACTATCATTATCATTGTTATTATCATTATCATTAACATCTTCAATATTATTTTCATTCTCATTGCCTGTCTCATTATCATCATAGTTATGACTCGTTATCATTATTATTATTATCAATATTATTTTTATTACTATTCTCATTACTATGATTATTATCGTTACTGTTATTATTGTTATGATTATTATTATAGTTATTTCCTTTGTAATCATTATCTTCATTAGAATCAATATTATTTTCATTATCATTATCATTATCTTTATGGGTATCTAATTTTTGTTATCGTTATACTGAAGTCAGTATTATCATTATTCTCATGACTATCATTATCATCATTATGATTATAATATGATAATAATAATATCATTTCAATCAATATCATTATCAATATCATTATCACTATTGTTATCATTCTTATCACAATAATGATTATGATAATGGTAATACTGATGGTAATGAAAATTATAATAACAATGATAATTATATTGATAATGATGATAATGATAATAATGATAATAATGATGATAAAAACTAATAGCAATAACAATAATAAGATTCATGATTGCAATGATAATAGTTATAATGGTTACGAAAACAAATATGATGATGATAATGATAAGAATGATAATGTTGATGATAATAACAATAATAATAAACATAACGATATTATAATGACAATGATAAAAATTATGATAATGATGATACTAATGATAACAACAATAGCAACAAAAACATTAATACGGATAGTAATTTAAAAGCATAGCGGTATTACTGTTATCACTACCATTATAGGTAACATTGTAACCATTACTTCGAAAAGATAAAAGGAAAGACGAGTTAGGATAAAACATGAGCAATGAGACAAGAGCAACGGACTGAGTTGCATACAAGTAATTATACTATCAGAAAAAGAAAGAAAAAAGAAAGGTTGACGAACGGAAAGAGAACCAAACAAAAATGAAGAACACCCCCCCACCCCCCCAAAAAAAAAGATACAAAGATGAAACGGAAAGAAATAAAACGTTTACAAGTGGATAATAACAACAACAACAACATTTCTCGAACTGAAGACCTCTTACTCTACCGAAGAGAAATAGATTTCACATCCAACAACCACCATTCAAAAAAAAAAAAAGAAAAAAAAAAAAAAGAAAAAAAAAAAAAAAAAATCTAAACTCACGCAATTTTCCCAAAGTTTTGATTCCTCTCTTCGCTCTGCCTGAAGGCTCCCTCGCGTGCAGGAACATAGAAATGGATATGTTACCGTCTAAGGTCCAAAGTTTCTACCCTTTTCTTCAGCCAAAGTGGGTATGCGAAGTGGCGGAGGAGGGGTGGGGCAGGGGTGGGGCAGAGGAGGTGTAGGGGGGAGGGGGAGGAAGGCCGAGAGATATCTTTTCGTATGTAGATGGCGTACGGGGGTCTTCGGGGGTCGTAATGTTAAGATATAAAGGAGAAGGAATGAGAAAGCGTGCATGTGGGGGAAGGTAAAGACGGAGAATTTAGGGAGGTGGATGTGTGGGAGGAGTTGTAGCTTTTTTAGCACTGTGTATGTATGTACAAACACACACA
>NW_028234432.1:29323181-29325681 GCF_977035675.1 Penaeus japonicus | reverse complement strand
TTGATCATAGCCTACTTAGCAGTCTCCCTTTCACCCCCACCACGACCGGAAACCGACAAGGGATGTTCGGTTTCCGATTATCTTTTCCGTCTTTTTTGTCTTCATCCTGCGACCCTTAGGAAGGGATTGTTGGGGGGGGGAGGGGGGGGGGGTGAAGGAATCCGGGAGATTGCTGGGGGTAGAAGGGTGGATAGGAAGGGTGTAGGGAGAGAAGAAGGAAATGAGGAGAGATTAGGGGAGTGGAAGAGGGAAGACGGGGAAAGAAGGGAAAGGGTAGTGAGAGAGTGTGAATGAGGGGTGAGGAGAAAGGGGAAAAGAATAAGGAGAGGGGGAGGGAGAGGGGAGGATGAGTAAAGAATAGAGTAAGAGGGAAGAAAGAAGGAAGAGGGGAGGTGATGAAGTTGGGAGGGGAACAGTGAGAGGAGAATAAAAAGGTGAAGAAGACAGGAAGTAGGGAGGGAGGAAGAAATATGTGGTGGGAGAAGAGTAATGCAGGGAAAAGGTAGGAAAAGGGTTTTTTTTTTTTGACAAAAGAAGGGAATGAAAAAGGTGTGTGGGGGGGGGAGGAGAGGGGAAAAAGGAGGAGGAGAGAAGGGTATAGAGTAAAGTTGGTAAGGGAGGAAGAGAAAGTGAATTTCAGTAAAATGAATGAAACCACAAAAAAAATATATATTTTTAGAACTTATTACTATCATTATCAGTATTATCATTATTATCATAATCAGCATACCTATTGTAATCATCATGATGCTTGCCATGGGTATTTTAATCATTCCCATTGTCACCATGATTATAATTATTAGCATGATTATCAAACACAAGAATAAGCTTTGGTATGTATTTTTTTCCACAGATATCCAATCCACGTGGAAATTCAATACAAGATGCATCACTTTTCTTTACCTAAATGTATAATCATTCACAAGTTTACAAGCAAATAATTCAAATTCAAGAATCTCCTCTATATAAAATGTATAAAAAATTATATATAGATAAATCAAACAATCAAACGGATAAACAATTGAAAAAAAAAAAAATGGATGAACAAAAGTGAAATCCGATGATTCATATAACCGACAGATCTTCGCTACAAAAACCAAGCAACCGAAGATTTAGCGTTTCCCGCGTTACAGATTTCCAGTATCAGCATTTCAGTGAACAGATTTGGTCTTTCTTGGCTAATCGAGCCTGTCAAGTGTAATAATGTGATTCATTTCTGGGTGAATGTCCTGGTCTGTTATGTTTGCTGACATGTGATGAGTCTATCTATGGACCGCGCCTGTTTCTATTAAGCTGACCTAGCATGGACTATAGACGGTCTGGGTATGAATATGCATTTTTTTTCCCTCTTGCACTCTTTCTATTCTGTCCCGGTCATGGTCGGATCTCGTCCAGATCTTTGGTCTGGTCTGGTATGTTATGGTCTGAATTTATGGATGAATCGATTGGTTTTGATGTCATCGAACAACTTCATCGAGAAAAGGGCTAGCGCAACGCCCGCTTGTTTCCTTTAGGACCGTATTTGACCCTCAAGAGGCCATGTGAATCTGAATTATATTTTTTTTTTCTCTCTCACTTTTATCCTCCAGCGTTCGTCATTTTTTTTATATTATTTTTTTTTATTATTTTTTATTATTATGTATTTTTTTTTGATAATTATTTTATATTCTTTATTTTTTGTTTCTCTTTTAAATCTTTTTTATATATTTTTTTCCTATTTTTTTATTTTTCAATTTTTTTTTTTTTTTTTTTTTTCTTTTACTTCGTTTTTTATTTTTTTAGTATTTTGATTATTATTTTTATTTTTTCTTGGTAATCTTGTGGGTTTTGAATTCGTATATTTCCGATAGAATTTTATTGTCAACTTTCTGTGTAGTAATGGAGACCGGGGTGAGAAAAATAAACTGAACGTTGTGATATCTTTAGGCTCTATGTTTCCTGTTGATATTTGTGTTTTGACTTGTATATGCTAAATAAAGTCTTACGAAAGGGCTCCTTTTCTGTTTTGTGCACCAACAGACACCACACACACATACCACAAACATACATACATATATATATATATATAATAATATAACATAAAAAAAAAAAAATATGTATGGTATGTATGTATGTATATATATCTATATCTAATCTATCTATCATAGCCATCTAATCTATCTGTCTATCTAAATATCTATCTATCTATCTATCTATCTATCTCTCCTCTCTCTCTCCTCTCTCCTCTCTCTCTCTCTCTCTCTCTCTTCCTCTATATATATATATAATATATATAATTATATATATATTAATATATATAGTATATATAAAAATATATATCTATTAACACACAACACACACACACACACACACACACACACACACACACACTACACACACACACACACACATATATATAAATATATCTATAATAAATATATATATATATATATAAGTGTGATGTGAATATACACACAACACACACACCACAGCACACACACACCTCCCACTACACATATAA
>NW_028234432.1:29313181-29318181 GCF_977035675.1 Penaeus japonicus | reverse complement strand
AATGCCATTCATGAGTGTGAAGGTTCATACCACCTTGTCAAAGAATGGGAATGTGACCCTTTCAGCGTCATCATATCTGGATGCGTGCTGCTCCCTGCAGTGCGGAAAAGTTGTCTTTTTTTCTTCTTCTCCTTTTTAAATTTTCCTCTGCTTTTATCATTTTTTTTTTTTTTTTATGATTGTTTTTATTGATTATGTAATGAATCTTTTATTAAGCATAGTTATTGCGTGTGTTGCTAATGTAAATAACGTGTTTTTTTTTTTTTTTCTTAGTTGAGATTGCGATGAATCATAATCTTTTTTAAAAAAAATTTTATGTTTTTCCCTCGCCCCCCTCTGTCTACCCCACTCATTCACTCACCACTTCTCTCTCCCCTTCCCTTCTCTCTCTCCTTTTCTCTCCCTCTCTTTTCTCTCTCTCTCTCTCCCCCCCCTCTCTTTTTCTCTCCCCTTCCCCCCTTTTCCCCTCTTTTTCCTCTTTTCTCTCTCCCCTCTCTTTTCTCCTCTTCTCCTCTTCTTTCTCTCCCCCCTCTCTCTCTCTTTTTCTCTCTCTCTCTCCCCTCTTTTTCCCCCTCTCTTCATCTCTCCCCCTCTCTCTCCTCTCTCCTCCGCTCCCCCTCTTCTCCCTCTCCTCTCTCTCTCCCTTTTTCCTCTCTTTCCTTCTCTCTCTTCTTTTCCCCCTTCTTTTTCTCTCTTTCTCTCTCTCTCTCTCTCCCTGCACTTTTTCTTTTCCTTTCACCTTGTAAAAGAGAAAAAAAGAATAAAATGTTATTAACCGACCAGAAAAAAATGAACTTTCCCCCGAGCGACAAAAATGCGACAGTCCCTCTTGATTCTTTTAAAACGTCTTCAAAATCTCGGCTTGCTGTTTCGGTTTCGGTTTACTGTCTGTATAGTATGCCTTTGTCTTTGTCTTTGTTCTTTTATTTTTGTCTTTGTTTTCTTTGTGGTGTGTGTCTTCTTTTTACTCTTTTATCTTTATGTGTTAGCTTTATCTCTATGTGTGTGTGAGTATAAGCACACGTATTTATGTTTTTTTTTTTTTTTCTTCCTTTTTTGTCTTCTTTTATTTGGTTCTCTCTTTATTTTTTTTCTCTTTCTTACGTATCTTCTTTGTTTTTTTCTTTTTTTTTTCTTTTCGTTTCTCTTTTTTTTCCCCCTGTTTTTCTTTCTTTTCATCTTCTATTTCTAACTTTCTCTCGCATTTCCCTTCTTTCCGCTCTTTCTTTAATCTGGTTTATTTTTTTCTTGTTCAATTTCTCTGTGCTTTCTTTTTTTTTTTGCTATTTTCCATCTTTCTATTACTATTTTATACCTTTCTAAGCTTGTTGATTATGTACCCTTCATTGATCCCGCTGTTTTTATTATCTGTATCTATCTATCTATCATATATATATATTAAAATTTTATAATATATTAAAAATATAAATAATATAATATATATATATATTTTCACATTTCCTTCTACCCCCATCTTTTATAGTCTTTTTTTTTTTTCATTTCCCTTTCTTCCTGTGGTATTCATACATTCTTAAAAATTCTCTTTTTTATCCCATATGCCGCTTTTTTTCTCCTTTTATTCTATTTCTTTTTCATTCTCATTTCTTGTCTTAGATCCGTTTTCTGTAGTTTTTTCATCCCAAATTTTCTTTTTTTTTTATCTTTTTTCTTTTTCTTTCTTCTTTCTCCTCTATTTCCGTAAATGTATCCTTACAATTCCCTTTTCCTTCCGGACTTGATTATCTCATTTTTTGTTTCTCTATACTACTCGTTTTCTATGTCTTTTCCCCTTTCTTTTACTAAACACGTTTTCTATATTTCCTTTTTCTTTTTCTACAAACCACTTTTTTTATCCCTTTACGGTTTTTACTGTCTCACGTGTCCCCGTGATAGTGACTTCATGCACGAGATCAAACGCCCTTTAACAATAGTGCCCACCAGATGTCGTTTGGGGAGTTACTTTTCGCTGACACCTGAAGTTCAACGTCGCTTTAAAAACCCAAATTCCCGCGGTGTTGTTTTAAAATTTGGGGTGATGCTGCGGTTATGTGTGTGGGTTTCTTATTTTCCGTTCTTCTCTTTCTTGTTCTCTTTGAGGGGAAGAGGATCTTTTGTGTTTGTATGTATGGGGAATGTGTTTTTTTTTTTTTTTTTTTTCTTTTTTTTTTTTTGGAGCTCGGTTTGATGAAATAAATTTTAATTTAATTTTGTTATTTATTTATTTATTTACATTTTGGGAACAGGAAAGAAAATGCATTATGTGTCTTAAAGGGGAATATAGATTTCTCTTTAAGGTTTGTTGTAAGTTCAATAAGTCTTTGTCTCCGATTTTCCTTGCACCCATTTCACAAAGGCCATAAAAATCTTTTAAAAAGTCACAAAAATATGCCTTGAGTCTTTAAAAGAAAAAAAAAAGGGCCCTTATTTACCAAGTACTTAGAAAAAATCCCAGGTGATCTTGTTATTAAAGGAACAGAAAACTCCGCAAACTTTTTACTTTGACTCTGTCTCGTTTTTTTTCTTTCTTTTCTTGTTTTTCCTCTTTTCCGATTTTCTTTTTTTCAAGAATATAGGGGTTTTAGTTTCTTAGGTTTGATCCCCTTTGTTTCTTCAATATTTGTAATATATATAATATAAATATATATATTATTATATAATATATAAAATATAAAATGTATATAATATACACATATATATATTATATATATTATATATATATAAATAAATTATAATATATATATAAATATATATATATATAAAAATAATAAAATATAATATATATATATATTATTTTATAATATATAATATATATATATATAATTTACAGTATATATATATTAAATATATAAAATATAATATATAATTAAATAAATATATATAAATATAATATAATACAATTAATATACATAAAAAGTCCTTACTCTCATTTAGCTCTCTGTTTATTTTTATTTTGGCTCTTTTTTTTTGTTTCCACTTTGTAGAAATAACCATATCTTTAAAAAAGATGAACATACCCTCAAAAGCATAATCCAAAGCGTATACCAACATTTTTTCCCTCTCATTTCCCCCCCCCCACTTCTATCCTCTTCCCTTTTTCCCCAAAAAAAAATCTAAACCCCCTACCCTTCTTTCTCCATAATTCGCCTCCTTCCCTATTCTCCCTCCCCCAACCTTAATTAATCAGTCCCGCTTATTTCTCTCTCCTGTCTCCCCTCTCTCCTCTCCATCCCCTCTCCTCTCTCTCTCTCTCTCTCCCCTCCTCACTCTCTCTCTACTCTCTCTCTCTCCCTCCTCTCCTCCTCTCTCTCCCTCTCTCTCTCCTTTTCTCTCTTTTACTCCCTCTCCTCTCTCTCCTCTCTCCCCCTCTCTCTCCCCTCCCTTCTTCCTCTCTCTCTCTCTCTCTCTCTCCCCTCTCTCTCTCCTCCCTTCCCCTTCTCCCATCTCCTCTCTCTCTCTCTCTTTCCCCTCTCTCTCTCTTTCTCTTTCTCTTCCCTCTCTCTTCCTCTCTCTCTCTCTCCTTTTTTCCTCTTTTTCTCCTCCTTTTCCCTCTCATCCCCTTTCTCTCCCCCTCCCCTTCCTCTCTTCCCCCTCTCTCTCCCCTCCTTTCTCTTTCCCACTCTCCCCTCCTCTCTCACTCTCTTTTCTTCTCTTTCCCTCCCTCTCTCTTTTTTTTCCCCCCCTTTCTCCCCCTTCCCCTCTCTCTCTTTCCCCCTCTCTTTTCCCTCTCTCATTTTTTCTCTCTCTCTTTCTCTCTCTCCTCATTCTCTCTCTCTCTCCCTCCTTTCTCCCCTCCCCCTTCTCCTCTCTCTTTTTTTTCTCCCCTCCTCTCCTTTTCTCCCTCCCTCTCTCTTCTCCTCTCTCTCTCCATCTCTCTCCCCGCTTTCCCCTCTCCTCTCCTCTCTCTCTCTCTCCTTCTCTCCTCTCTTCTCTCTTCTCTCCCCTCTCTCTCTTTCCCCCCCCCTCTCTCTCTTCTTTCTCCTCCTCTCTCCTCTCTCTCTCTCTCTCTCTCCTCTCTCTCCCCCTCACTCTCTCCCCTCTCTCTTCCTCCCCTCTCCTCTCTCCTCTCTCTCTCTCTTTTCTTTTCTTTTTCCCCCTCTCTCCTCTCTCTCCCCTCTCTCCTTCTCTCCCCTTTCTTTTTCCCCCCCTCTCCCCTCTCTCTCTCTTTCTTTCCCCCCCCCCCCTCTCCCCTCTCCTCTCTCTCTCTCTCTTCTCTCCCCCTCCCTCCCTCTTCCCCCCCCCCTCTCTCTCTCTCTTCTCTTTCTCCCTCTCTCTCTCCCTTCCCCTCTCTCTACCCTCTCTCTCTCTCTCTCTTTTCCCCCCCCCTTTTTCCCCCTCCCCCCCCTCTCTCTCTCCCTCTCCCTCTCCCCTCCCTTTCCTCTCTCCCCCTCCCTTTTCTCCCCTTTTTTCTTCTCTCTCTCCTTCTCTCTCTCTCATCTCTTTTTTAAAATATAAAATATAAAAATAATAAAATAAATATATAATAGTAATATATAAATATAAATTTTATCGCTTGGCCTTCCGAACTTCGCTTTACTTCGCAGGGCTTGCGCGGGGGGTGGGGGGGGGGGGGTTACTTTAAGGTAATTGGAAGTGACGTAGTTCGGATAAGTCCATTTAGGCCTTAATCTCGCTCTCACCCCATTAGGCCTCGAGGTCTCTGATACGGAATCGGACAGAGAGCGAGGTCTGAGGGCCAGGAGGGAAAGTCGTGCACGGAATCGGACACAGCTTCGGCTGTCATCCCAAGAGCCGCTAAAAAAGAGGGAGGCTGGAGAGAGAGAGAGAGAGAGAGAGAGAGAGAGAGAGAGAGAGAGAGAGAGAGAGACATTGGGAGGGTGGATTGGGAGGGCGAGGAGGGAGGGCGAGGAGGGAGGGTTAGGGGGATAGGGAAGAGAAAACTTTGCTCTTGTCCCCCCCCCTTCCCCCCTAAATATCACCCACCCCCCTTTCCAGCTGATCTCACACTCTGAAACTACTAAAGGGGAGTTACAGTAGGTGTT
>NW_028234432.1:29307577-29313081 GCF_977035675.1 Penaeus japonicus | reverse complement strand
AGATGGACAAGAGACATATACAAAACACAAACAGTACACACGGAGAAATCATCTTGATTCCTGGTTAAGAAAGTGAGAACAACAGAGTGAGAGGGACAGACATAGAAACAGAGAGAGAGAGAGAGAGAGAGAGAGAGAAGAGAGAGAGAGACGAGAGCTTTGGCAGTTACCCCGACAAGCGCAGATTCCAAGCCGTCAAAATTGACACCGATACAGATGGGAAACTCGTTTTGCTCTCGCTTCTGGTCTTTTCTATTATTCTATGTTATCTCTTTCATTGTCTCCCTCTTAACGGCCTGATCGGTTACTTTTCCTCTCCTCTCTCTTTAACCACACACACGAACACAACCACACACACACACACACACAACACAACATGACACACACACACACACGCATAACACAGATAAGGACAATATATATATAGATATATATATATAATATATATATATATATAATATATAGATATATATAATATTTGTAAGTTGTATTATCATTTCCCTTATTAGGATTAACAATTATCATCACTATCAACATAGTTGTTTAATTTGTCATTATCATGTTATTATATATTCATCATATAATTTCCTTTAGTTAATCCTATAAGAGGTTATTTTGGCAAAAACAATGAATATTCGTTACACTCACTCAGACTCATACATTCATAAACAAACAAAATATTACATCATCCTATAACAAACAAACAAAAACATTCAAAATGATGCATAATAAACTTTCCTCCTTAAATTTCTAAACATTCTTCTATTACAAATGTTGCATGTAAAATTTCCGTTCAAAACTGACCATCCTGGTATATAGACCCATGCATGCACACGTCAGGCTGTATTTAATTGTATATATATACGCTCTATACAAATACACATGAATGGACTCACTGCAGAAGCGAAATTGAATTGAAAATGGGAATCAAGGGTGCGTGTGTGTGTGTTCTCTCGCTCTCTCTCTCTCTCTCTCTCTCTCTCTCTCTCTCTCTCTTCTCTCTTTCTCTCTCTCTCTCGCTCTCTCTTTATCGCTTTATCTCTCTCTCTCTCTCTTTATCTCTTTATCTCTCTCTCTCTCTCTAATATATATATATATATATATATTTATACACACACACACACACACACACACACACACACACACACACACACACACACACACACCTATATTATATATAATATATATACATATATATATATATCTATATGTTATTTATATATATTATTATATGAATATATATAAAAATATCAATAAAGGTAATAGTATATATATATATATAAATATTTATATATATATATATATATATATATATGTATATATGTGTGTTTGTGGTTTTGTGACACACGCATATCTTTAAACAAAGTAAACCTACATAGAAAATGATATCATCTGCATATTATGACCCGAGTCTTTGACTTCTTTTTTCCTTTTTTTTTTAATACTTTTTTTTGTGTCTGTTATTTTCTTCTCCATACGGCTCTCTACCTCTTATTACATTCCTTACTCCCTCGTATTACAATAAAACAAAACTTAATAATAATTCATCACCCATCCTTTTTTTCCATCGCGGCTACCGACAGAATTTCCCGTCTACAAATTCATAAACCTTCCATTATAATAACTCAATCGACAAGAGTGTCTGCCCTTCTTGCCCACACGAGAGATTATTAAGTGCAGGGAATCTTATGAAATGGTTTTAAACAGCGTTATTTGGATACATTCTATACCATTAATCAAACTCACATCGGTGCCGGAAGCGATCCACCCTGCGTCTGTTCATTTACGGTTATTCCAATAAGAAAAAAAAGAATAAATACCAATAATAAAAAAAAAAATTGATAAAAAAAAACAAATATAATAGAAAAATATGATATTGTGTTAATAGGGGAGTGGGTGAAGATAAATAGTTGGTAAGAACAGAAAAGCAATTACACGCATCATAAATACCATATTATCTGGAAATTGTTCCGCCATTCCTAGGTAAAAAAAAAAACCAAGTGATGGGACTGAGTCATTTGCATCGAGATAAACCTGAATTGATTATCAGCGAGTGTTATGCAGTGATGAGTATTATTTCAATCGAATCCCTAGGTTATGATTATTCGATAATTATTATTGTTATCCATTATCATTATCATATTGTTATTCTTTTCTCATTATTATCTCAATATCACATAATTTCGTTTATCAATATAAGATCATCATTATTGTCATTATATTAGCATTGTTTTGATTATTCTTATCATTACCATCATCGCTATAGATGATATTGCTATTATCATTATAGTCTTTCACTATCATCCCTTAATAATATCTATATTAACATTATAAATAAGATTAATTTCATTATTTTTACCATATCATTCTCATCATCATTTATCTATAATCATTATAACAATTATCATTATCACTAAACATAAATCACTAATGACAATAATGATAAGAAGATAATCACTAAAATTGATAAAGATAACAGTAATAATAAAATAATGATAATAATGAGAAAAATAACTAATATAATAATAATGATAATAATAAAGATAACAACAGCAGTAAACATTGTGTGTGTGTGAGAGAGCTTCCTCCCTTACCAAATAATGGCTTTCACAATTAATTTTCTCTGACCTCGAATCCTCACATACGTGCTGAATGTTTCGAGGGCTCTCACACATCGTTAGTTTGTCTCCTTGTTCCCTTTGGCTCTTTCGTTTCCATAATCGTTCAGCATGACTCCTTCGCCAATCGAGTAACCCAACAAGATGTCTGGCCTCCTTTTTATCCCGTACTTCCTAAAATCATGCCTGCAAACATTGGATCTCATGACGCCGCCCCTAATACCAGCCCTTTTCTTTTATATCCCCCTGTTTTAATCCTCAAAATACTCTGATCTATTCTCTACGACAACCCCTGTTAACTGATTTTTCCCGCCAACTTGGGTACTTCTCTCATATTCGGTCTCTAACATCCTCAAAGCCATTTTTTTTCGGTCGTTTATTTAATGAGCACAAATGGCATAAATTAACCACGCCTTTGTTCTTAATTGTCTTATGTCCCTACTTCTCCACATTCTCTCATTTCTTTCCACTGCTCTGCTCTTCTCTCAAATTCATGCTTGTCTCTGAACCTAGTCTCGGTTCTCTCTCTCATACGCCACATCTACATTGTTTTCTAATGTTATTTCAACACCATTTTCTTGTTCTTCTGCACTTCAGTAACCCCCATACTTCTGCTGCACGCAACACCAGCTGGAACCTTCGGTACCTTTCTTTGTTTCCCATACTAGAAGTTCCTACAGTCCAAACTCTTTCTATTTCCCTTCGGAACCCTTCCACCTGCCACACACATCCTATATCTTACTTCCAGGATCCAAGGCCTCCCATTCATTTGACACGTTGATACCTTCATTACTTAATAAAACTTTCCAATCCAGTCCTTAGTAACTCCCTGCATTTACCCTTCCGATAGTACGGGGCCTTCTTACATCTTCGTTCGTTCGCACTACTCCGTCACTTTACTCTAGTTTTTACGCGTATACTCGCAAACTTCCAACCGAGTCCCTCACGCACACTCTAAACTTCGCACGCTCTAATACCTTTTCATTCACAGCCTCTAGTGCATTAAAAAAGTTGTTTTTCAGGTCAACAAATCTTGAGAGGAATGGTCGGATCAGATCCAAATTTGGGTCAATCAAAGAATATGCAATAAATTTAATTCGTATGCGATTTAGATTCGAATAAACAATATCGGGGAAGTGACGGTTAAATCTGCGCCAGACATTATGGAAGTGTTTTTATATTCCCGCTGAGTCAGATCTAAGCTGTGTCATGTGTTCACCTCTTGACTTGTCCTGATATCATCCATAAGCTCTAAATATTGTTCTTCTCAAACTATATCCCTATTAACCCCCCTCACTACTACCCTATCCATATATACATTAAACAACCTCATCACCTTGTATACTAAAAGTTATTATTTCACACCATCTCTCTATTCTATACAGAATCTCTTTCTGCTAAACTAAGACGACCACCACGACTGCAATACATCCTCAGCATCATCACACGTGACCGCTCGAATAAATATATATATACATATATATATATATAAATATATCTAATATATATATATAATATATATATTATATTTATATATATTTTTTTTTTTTTTTTTTTTTTTTTTTTTATTATTTTTTTTTTTTTTTTTTTCTCTTCATCTTCTTCTTCATCTTTTTTTCTTATTCTTTCCTTTCTTTCTTTCTTTTTTTCTCTTTTCTTTTTTCGTCTTTCTTTCCTTCTCTTTCTTCTTTTTTTTTCTTTTTTTTTTTTTCTTTTTTTTTTCCTTTTTTTTTTCTTTTTTTCCTTTTTACTTTTTCTTCTTCTTCTTCTTCTCGTCTTCATCTATCTACATCTTCTTCTATTCTTTCCCTTCTTTCTTTCTTCTTTTCTTTTTTTTTTCTCTTTCTTCTTCTTTCTTCTTCTCTTTTTTTCTTTCTTTCTTTCTTTTTTTTATTTTTTTCTCTTTCTTTTTCTTTATTTTTCTTTTTTTCTTTTTTTTTTTTTTCTTTTCTTTCTTTCTTTCTTTTTTTTTTTTCTTTTCCTTTCTTTCTTTTCTCTTTTTTCTTCTCTTCTTTCTTTTTCTTTTCTTTCTTTCTGCTTCTTTTCTTTTTTTCTCCTTCTTTCTTTTTTTCTTTCTTTCTTTGCCTTTCTTTCTTTTATTTTTTTCTTTTCTTTCCTTTTTTTTCTTTTTTTCTTTTTACTTTTTTTCTTTCTTTTTTCTTTTTTCTTTTCTTTTTTTCTTTTCTTTCCTTTTTTCTTTTCTTTCTTTTTCTTTTTTTTTTCTTTTTTTCTTTTTTTTTCTTTTCTTTCTTTTTCTTCTTTTCTTTTCTTTTTATTTTTTTCTCTTCTTCTTCTTCTTTTCACATGGAGATTAGATCCCATCCTCTAAATGCTGTTTACGTAATTAAGGCCCTGCTTTCACTCATATATTTTTAACCATTTGTGCCCTATGGTAATCCCGAATGTACAATTTCGATAACTCATCATTTTTCCGTATATCTATGGAGAGTTAATCATCACGATATACTGAAAACACCAATCCACAATGATCTCTACTGCTATGCAACAATAAATAGGCTTCCCGGACCGACACTGAGCAGTACTGTGTTCATTTTAACTCCGAAAACTATGTTTTTCCCCCCCCTTCTCAATGAGTCTAAACGCAGCATTTATATTGCAATTTATATGCCACTCATTATCAGTTAAAATCATGCAACAAATAAAGATATATCTAAATTCACATAAATGCTTTATGAAGATACACATGTGTATTACGATCGTATAGCATTCAAAATTAGTGCTAGGTAGTAAATTAAATACGAATGAGTAAGCAGGATCTGCTGCTTTTTTGCATTTTATATCACGTGCGTATAGATGATTTATTTCCTAATTGTAAATATCTTTATTCCATGTTTTTTTCTTCTTTTAAAATACAATGGCATTGTA
>NW_028234432.1:29295077-29297577 GCF_977035675.1 Penaeus japonicus | reverse complement strand
CATCATTATTTCGATTATGTTCAGTATTATCATCATTAACATTATTACTATTATTATAAATGCTGTTATCATTATTAAAATCATCATAATCTCCATCAATATCATTATTATTTCTCATCAGTATCAACAATATTATCATAATTGATAGCAGTATTTTCATTATTGCTACTACTATCAGATAAAAGGAAAGACGAGTTAAGATAAAACATGAGCAATGAGACAAGAGCAACGGACTGAGTTGCATACAAGTAATTTTACTATCAGATAAAAGAAAGAAAAAAGAAAGGTTGACGAACGGAAAGAGAACCAAACAAAAATGAAGAACACCCCCCCCCCAAAAAAAAAAAAAAAAAGATACAAAGATGAAACGGAAAGAAATAAAATGTTTACAAGTGGATAATAACAACAACAACAACAACATTTCTCGAACTGAAGACCTCCTACTCTACCGAAGAGAAATACATTTCACATCCAACAACCACCATTCAAAAAAAAAAAGAAAAAAAAAAAAAAAAAAAAAAAAAAAAAACATCTAAACTCACGCAATTTTCCCAAAGTTTTGATTCCTCTCTTCGCTCTGCCTGAAGGCTCCCTCGCGTGCAGGAACATAGAAATGGATATGTTACCGTCTAAGGTCCAAAGTTTCTACCCTTTTCTTCAGCCAAAGTGGGTATGCGAAGTGGCGGAGGAGGGGTGGGGCAGGGGTGGGTCAGGGGAGGTGCAGAGGAGGTGTAGGGGGGAGGGGGAGGAAGGCCGAGAGATATCTTTTCGTATGTAGATGGGGTCTTCGTACGTACGGGGGTCTTCGGGGGTCATAATGTTAAGATATAAAGGAGAAGGAATGAGAAAGCGTGCATGTGGGGGAAGGTAAAGACGGAGAATTTAGGGAGGTGGATGTGTGGGAGGAGCTGTAGCTTTTTTAGCACTGTGTATGTATGTACAAACACACATACACACACACACACACACACACACAGATATATATATATATATATATATATATATATATATATATATATATATATATATATATATATATCTTTATACATCCATTACCTATATCTATATCTATCTCTCTATCTATCTATATATTTATCTATCTATCTACAAACACACATACACACACATATGTGTAAATATATAAACATAACACACAAATACATGATACCCATATACATAAACATCTCTAGCAATCTACATAGCTCTCATTCTATCTATCAAGTACATTATCTAATTTTGTATAGAAAGTGTGAGTTGATAAGGCAAAACACGAAGAGAAAGAAAAGAGAGAAAGAAACAGATAAAGAGGGAGAAGGAAAAAGAGATAACAGAAATTGACTTATAATTTACACCGAAGCTTCGTCTTATGAAACTTTTTAAAAGTTCTTTGGCCACGACATTGTCTATAAGTCTCAGTCGACGTATAAAACACAATATCCACGAGGATCTCTTACCTGAATGTCTATGTTCATCTCCGTTTTCAAACCATACCATAACGGATATAACGTTAAACAAATAACAAAGCTCTGAATTTATTGTAGCTGCTGGACAAATATTGAATGCATTCGGACGCGGCCACTGGAGCGGGGAGTGGCTTCCATAATGGCACTGGCTTCGGCTAATCGCCCCAATGACAGATATTGTTGCGATTTAGGACAAGGGGAAAGGCATTCATTTCCATAGCATTTGGAAAAGTTCTTATTTGTTTGCATGTTCCCTTTTTATCACGTGTCTTTATTGGTTTCCTCGTCTTTCTACATTTCTCTTTATCAATGTCTACGAGTTCCCCTTTCCTTCACATGTTTTTTTTCTGTTTTATATTTCACTGTTTACATCTCTGTGATATTGAATTGCACTGTTGAAAATAAATGAAATGGAAAGTAAATATGCAAGAAACGAGTTCAGATCAGTGAATATATCAATCTAGTGAATCTATTTAACTACTGCTTTATTTATTCATAAAAAATACACAAAAACACTCCTCTTGTTCCTTTCCAAGTCCTTTCGTATAGTGGAAAAGATAAATTCAGATATCTTTCCATTAGTTTGACTGATTTATTTTTTATTTATCTATTTATTTTCATTTTATTTTTATTTTTTATGACCCTAGCAAATTAGTCCCGTAGTAGCATGAGGCACAAGAGGCGCCAAGGAAACGGAGGTCAGAGAGAAATATGTAAGATGAAAATACAGGTGGTATCTTCAGTTCAAGAAAGGTCAGGGGGGAGGGGACTAACACCATACAATTATATTTAAACAATATTTATGACCCAGTCGCACCAAATGCGTTCTCACTTCGTTCTCAATTTTCTTGCCGAACGGGGTCGATCTGTTTGCGATCGGGGTGGACATAGTAGCAACTTTCTGAGGTCAAATATTTTGGGCGACCATCCCGTCCTGCAGTAAGACAACGTAACAACGTACTTGAAAACGAGATGGGTGCCATCTGCACGGGATTGCCGCACTTCGATCATACTAGGGAGGCCTTAGAACGTGGTGC
>NW_028234432.1:29258650-29263650 GCF_977035675.1 Penaeus japonicus | reverse complement strand
TCCTCCTCATTATTCCAATTATTATCATGATTCTTTTAACTATTATCTTTATCATAATTGCTATCATTATCATGATCATCATTTTCTTATTGACATCAATAAAACCATTACTATTATTGTTATTTTCATTATCTTCATTATCCTTATCACTATTATTATCATTACTATCATCATTGTTATTGTTTTTATTATTGTCATCACTATCATTGTTTTCATTATTATCATCATTTTAATTATTATCTTCATGATGATTTTTATTACTACTATCATTATCATTATTATTATTAGTAGTATTACGATTATTCTTATCATTGTCATTACTATTATGATTTTTACCATCATAATCATTATTGTTATCTAAATCATTGCTATCATGATGCTCATTAGTATCACTATTTTATAATCATTATAATATTCATTATTACTATGATAATAGTAATGATAATGATAGTAATGCTAATAGCAGTAATGATAAATATAGTAATAACAACAATAATGATTATCATGGTTATTTTTATTAGTTAATATCGTTATTGCTTTTATCATCGTTATCATTATTATTATCATAATTAATATAATATCATTTTATTACTATTGTCATTTCTTCATTTCTATTATTATTATCATCGTCAATATAATCATTTTGATCATTATCATCTCTTCTATTATTTTCATAATTGTCACTGTTATCACGTTAACTATCATGATCATTATCATTATCCTTGTTACTATCATTACTATTGCTATTACCATTACAATTATTATTTTCATTATTATTGTTATTGTTATTACTATCATTATATCAGCAATATCATTAGGAATATTATTATTTTTACTACTACTATCATTGTTATTATAATCATTAATTATATTATTTTTATGATCATTATTATTGCCATTATTATTTATTCATATTATCATTGTTATCATTACCGCAAAATCATTGTCATTATGATAATTGTTATTGCTATTATCGTTATAATTTTCTTTAGGAATATGTGTGTCTGCACAATGAGATATGTTTGAGTGTGTAGCATGATGAGGATGGCTCCGTTGGGACCTGTTTAATGTCACAAATAATGATCACAGGTGCACATGCTTCACTGGCAAAAATCCGTTAAAGTTCGTTATTTAACGGCTAATTGGTGCGGGAAATAGTCTCAAGGGAAAAGGTTCTTTTAATTCGTCTGATCCACCGAGTGGTGTTCCTCTTTTTTGGACATTCCTCATCGGTAATAAACATGACTAATTCTCCTAACTATTCCTCTTCATTAAACATAATTTCTCCCTCATTAACCCTGTTCGCCATTATCTTCCTCCCTCCCCTCTTTCCCTCACTTTCTGTCTTTACACTCCCCCCTCTTTACCTCTAATACTTCTCTCCTCCCTCTCCTTCTTTTCCCATATTTTTTTACCTCCTCTTCCCACTTCCTTCCCTCTCTCTCTCATCTCCATCTTCTTTTTCCCTCTCCCCTTCCCTTATCACCCTCCTCCTCTCCCCCCCCCCCCACCCGGCTAAGACAAGACTTCAAGAGTTGCCAAGAAGTGAGATAAATGATGCTGAGTGACACCGTGAGTGACAAGAGGCAGACGAGTAAAGCAGGAGAGCGGCACAACATAGAGAGGCCGTGTGTGTGTGTGTGTGTGTGTGTGTGTGTGTCTGTCTGTGTGTGTGTGTGTGTGTGTGTGTTTGTGTGCGTGTTTGTTTGTGTGCGTATTTGTGTGTGTGCGTGTTTGTCTGTGTGTGTTTATGTCTCTCTGTGTATTAGTGCGATCGTGTTTGTGTATTTCCTTATATGTATGCGTGTGTTACAGACTCTCTTCGCTATATCTGAACGAGAGTGTCTGTTGTTGTTCCCGAAATCTTAGGAACAGACATGACGCTTTGCATTGGCATTATCCAGGATTAACATTGGGGTCGAAGGTGGCTGCAGGGCGCGCGGGGGGATCTGGCGCTGGAAGCAGGAGACTAAGGCCATTTTTATCTTTTTATTTTCATTTGTTATTTACTCTCTCGGTCTCATTCATTCTCTCTTTAATATCCTCTCTCTCTCATTCTCTCTTTAATATTATCTCTCTTTCATTCTTTCCCTCTCTCTCTTTCATTTTCTCTCTCTCTCTCTCTCTCTCTCTCTCTCTCTCTCTCTCTCTCTCTCTCCCTCTCTATCTATCGGTCTATCTATCTTTCCCTCCCTCATTCTCTCTCTATCTATCTATCTTTCCCTCCTTCATTCTCTCCCTCTATCTATCTATCTATCTATCTCTCTACCTGACTGTCCCTGTATCTGTCTTTCTTTCTCACTGTCTTTATGTAAGATGTATACAATGAATGCCCTAACGCACTCACACACACACACAAACACACACACACTTATATTTATATTCATATATGATTGATCTCACTTCTATCAATCTTTTCGGTGGCTAAACATATCCATGTTCTTTGAATATTTTGGATAATTTCATTTCAATTTAAAATTCCTTTTTCTTTATATTGTTTTTTTTTCGAGAGAATTATTCTAGTTTTGTTTGTTTGCCTGTATTTTGTTTCTATTCTAATTAAAAATTATTATTCTGGATACACGGTAAAGCTGACCCTAAGTTCTTTGGTTGGCTTTTAGTTAACTTTTTTTTTCACCTAATCATCACTTTTTTTTCACGTTATTCTTGTATTTTCTTCTATTGCTTTATCTCAGGTAAAAGTAAGGAAAGTGACACTCTCTATTCCTTTATTTCTATATTTATGGGTCAAGTTTTGCGTACCTTTCCTTTTAGGGAAGAGGCTAAGATATATAAATGTTACAGTATACAAAGAAAAAAAATCTCTCACTAAAACCGAAGAGTGAAAAAGGCAGGATAAAAAAAATCACAAAACACAAAATACAAAACATCTGTCCCATGTTATCCCTGAGATAATTGATGACTCTCGGTCTCTCTCTCTCTCTCTTTCTTTCTTTCTTTCTCTCTCTCTCTCTCTCTCTCTCTCTCTCTCCCTGTCTCTCTTTCTCTCTTTCACTATCTCTCTCTCTCTCTCTTTCATTCACTCTCTTACTCTCACTCTTTCGCTCTCATTCCCTCTCACCCTCACTCTCTCTCTCTTTCACTCTCCCTCCCCCCTCTCTCTCTCTCTTTCACCCTCTCACTCTCTCTCTCTCTCTCTCTTTCACTCCCCCCCCCCTCTCTCTCTCTCTCTCTCTGTCTCTCTTTCTCTCTCTCCCTCTCTCACTACCGCCCCCCCCCTCTCTCTCTCGCTCTCTCTCTCTTTCTTTGTTCCAAGGCTCCTGGCAAGTCCCAGTGATCCGATCCTTGTCTTCAGGGGGTCAGATATTTGCATTGATAATTAAAATGCTTCAGCCTCTTTTTGTCAATGGAAAGGTCAGATACTATTTTTGACTTATTTCATCAGTTAATGTCAGAATTGCAATTAGGATTTGTTCATCTATGTTTTCTTTGAGTGTGTCCTTTTGATATGCAATATTGGAAATAGTTTACGATATATTGGTTTGGTTATCGATGTGTTTCGATAGCCTTATGATGGAAAAATGACATAATTTTCTGATGAGGGATTGTGTTGTGAATTTTTAATGTGTGACGAAGCTCTTTATGTTGTGCTTCATTTTGGGTTCGAAAAATACAAATTATGGTCTCGTGCAATTTCCTAACGTCCATTTCTGTTGAACGTTTTTTTTTTCTTTCTTTCTTTCTTTCTTTCTTTCTTTCTTTCTTTGCTTTACTATATATTTTTTTTCCTTCTGGAGAGAAAGATCTACGAAGAAAAGGGGAAGAGAGAAAGAGAGAGAGAGAGAGAGAGAGAGAGAGAGAGAGAGAGAGAGAGAGAGAGAAAGCGAGAGAGAGAGAGAAAAAAAAAAATCATTGAGGGAACGCGATGGTCAAAGTACTCTATATCCCTGGACGACTGGCTCACATTCCTCTTTGGGACGAGGAATGAAGTGTGTTTCCCCTCGTGAATATCGGAAGGCTGGGAGGACTTGGATGGTTTTCAATGCTCAATGCTCTCTCCAAACCTCCTCTCTCTCCACCCCTCCTTTTTCTCTCTCTCACTCTCCTACCCCTCTACTCTTCTCTCTTTATCTCTATCGCCGCTCTCGCCTCCTCTCCTCTCTCTCTGTCCTTTCCCACCCCTCCTCACTCTCCCCCCTCTCTCACCTTCTCTTCTCTCTCCCCACTCTCTTCCCTCTCTCCCGTCCTCTCTCCTCCTCTCTCCTCACTCCCCAAATCTCCTCTATATCCCACTCTCTCTCTTCACACTCTCTCATCCTCTCTCTCTCCATCGGTCCTCTTCCTCTCGTCCACTCCTTCGAATTCGCGGTTGGGGGGGGGGGGGGGGGGGGGGGGGGGGGGGGGTCTCTCTCTCTCTTCCTCCTCCTCATGCGTCGTCTCTCCTTCTCTCGCACATCTCTCTCTCCCCTCTTCTCTCTCTCTCCGTCTCTCTCTCTCTCCCCGCTTCTTTTCCCCTTTCCCTCCCTCTTTTCCCCCCCCTCATCTTTCCCCTTCTTTTCTTTACTCTCTCTATACCATTCCACATCTCTATTCCTCCCTCTCTCCGACACCATCCGTTATAGCCAGTCCAGAGCTCTCCTCTCTCCTCTCTCTCCGCCCGTCTCCTCTCCTCTCTCTCCTTCCTCACCTCCTCCTACCACCTCTCCATCCCCCCTCTCTCTCTCTCTCTCTCTCTCCCTCTACCAGCCTCTCTCTCTCTCTCCTAGCTCTCCTCCTCACCATCTTCTCAACTCCTCTCTAACCTCTCCCTCTCACACTCTCACCTCTCATCTACCTCCTCCTCCCCATCTCCATCTCACTCTCTCTCCCCTCCTCCCCTCCTTTTATCCTCCTCTCTCCCTCTCCTCTCTCTCCTCTCTCTTCTCTCTCTCTCCCCCTCCCTCCCTCTCCCCCTCCCTCCCTACCCCCCCTCTCTCTCTCCACTCTCAACGTCCCACTCCTCTCTATCTCCCTCCACCTCTCTCCTCCTCTCTCCTCAT
>NW_028234432.1:29243650-29248650 GCF_977035675.1 Penaeus japonicus | reverse complement strand
ATCGATTGGATTAAAAATGGCCGAGTTATTACAACCTGAAATCGCCGAAAATGAGGGTGTTCTTCTTAAAAATGGGTACGATTATATACATACAGGTAGAGGATATTTTTAGGCAAAAAGTGGGTCCTCTTTGTGATGATATATCTCGAGAAGTATAAAAGATACGCGATTTAGCAACACAGCATTGGAAAGAAGAAAGTTCAAACTTTCAAAAACATCTGATGACGCAGTGATGACGTCATAATGACGTCACAAAATCACGAATTTCAAAATCAAACTATCCAAAAATAGACGTTTTTCAACTCAATTTTTTTATATGAAACTTTCGAGATAGGAAAAAATGATCATGCTAACGTTCCGTTCTTCCATGCATTGTTGAGATATTCGCGACTTTTTAAACCATTTTGACGCGAAAAAGTCGCGAAAAAACATTAAAACGATAAACCTTAATGTGAGAGAACGGGGATGTCCCAGGCCTTCATCTTTCGATATGATGTCGGTTGTAGTCTCGAATTTGCTAATAACTGGTTTTGAGGTAGTATCCTTATTTTGATGACGTATTTGTGACGTCATTAGTAACACGCGGTAAGCCGATTTTTGCACACACAACACCACTTGTATTTGACGTTTAATGTCTGAAAAAAAAACCAGTTTCAACTCAAAATTAATTCTTAGTGCTTTTCATATTGCTGCGTTGGCTATTGGATGAAACATTTCATCAATTTCATTAATTGAATAATTGGCCAATTAAACCAATTAACGCTCGTATATCGGCTCACACATAAGATAGCGTCGTAAATCCAACGATATCTGTCTTGTTGACATTGATTGAGTGTAGTAGGTGCCACATGAGACCATTCATTATTATTCCCTCAATTAGATAATTGGTCAATTAAACCTATTAGATCTCTGAACACTGAAAAAGACTGACTGATTTTTCCCAAAACCAAAAAGGATTTGGTTGTGTTGGTCCGTGGCAGTTGAGCGTCCCTTTCTTTACCCTAAAACCTATGATATGGAAGGAACGCGGCAGTCCGCATACTGCCGCCACCCCACTACATGCACTGACAGTGACACTGACTGTTCAGTACAGTGAAAAATTATGCTCATGTGGCCTAAATTGATTTTAGAAGAATTATTACTGTGACTACTACTACTAGCTATATTACTAATGATTCACACGACCTTAGTCTTGAAGTTTGACTATGAAGCATCGACACCTCTTTAGAGCTCAATAACAGGAAGGAAAAACTAATGGGATGAGTACTTAAATTGAATAATTTACGTTATTTATAGTTCTATTGGGCGAAGCATCCACATTAAAAGTATAATTAATTAGACAATGCAAATGAGTTTGTTGCAGAGTTCAAAACTTTGAAATCTTTCGAATTCGTTCAACTACATAATGTTTTCGTAAATCTAAATCATTGCAATCAAGTGTACCTCAAATTTGATCAAGTATAATAATTGTTGTAAGTTTAACATAATGTTAAATTTACAACAATTATTATATTTGATAATATTTGAGGTACACTTGCAAATTATACATAAAGTATAATTTAGATTCGGGTACAAATGATCCGTGCATGTAGTGGGGTGGCGGCAGTATGCGGACTGCCGCGTTCCTTCCATATCATAGGTTTTAGGGTAAAGAAAGGGACGCTCAACTGCCTCGGACCAACACAACCAAATCCTTTTTGGTTTTGGGAAATATATATATATATATATATATATATATATATATATATATATATATATGTATATATACACACATATATACATATATATATATATATATATATATATATATATATATATATATATATATATATATGTATATATATATACATATATACATATATATATATATATATATATATATAATATCTATATATATATATAATATATATAAATATATATGTATATATATACATACATACATATATATATATATATATATATATATATATATTATATATATATATATATATATATTTATATACACATATATATATATGTGTGTGTGTGTTATGTTGTATGTTGTAATATGATAATATTGTATGTGTAATATGATATTTTGTCATATCAAATATATTTCTGTGTACAAAGTAATATAATATCATATCACATTTCCTTTTTTTCTCATTGCATATTTATAGTATTACCTATATATGTATCTCGATAACTGAAATTAGCCGATATCAAATATATGTATGTGTATTTGTTAGGTAAGAACATTATATGAAGCCTTCAAGAGAACATTTGTCCTCAAGAGGCTTAGCCAACACTTGTACAAATTGTATCTTAATATGTATCATTTAATGGCTAAATAAAACGTCTCGATTTCAATTTCCATTTTCCTCTCTCTCTCTCTCTCTTTGTCTCTCCCTGCCCCCCCCCCCCCTCTCTCTCTTTCTCTCTCTCTCTCTCCTCACCCTCCCCCTCTCTCTTCTTGTGTGTATGTATCGACCACTACTGATGAATAGTAAATCTATTTGCCATTACTCTTTCTCGGTTCTTTCACTGAGAAGAAAGACTTCCTTCTACCTCCCTCTTCCTTCTATTTATTACTTGGTTTGTTAATTTGTATTTCTGTTATTTTCCGGATGTGTTTTTCTCTTTTGATTTCTCTTTTTTAATATTTCTCTCTTTCTTTCAACCTTTCATTTCTTCCTCTTTATCTCGTGTTTGTTTATTTTTCATATCTTCATTTCAGTCTTAATTAATGAAGGAATTATAATCATCACCATCATCATCATTATCATTGTCATGATTATAATTCGTAGTCGGGTGGTAGTATAATTGTTATTATCATTATCATTATCATTACCTTTATTCTTTGTGTTACCGTATTCCTCCTCCTTAGCATCATAATTATTAGATTGATCATTATTTTTATTACACTACGCGTTTACCTTCCATTTTTTCTATCTTATTTTATGACGCTTAATGAAAAAAGAAAGAAGAAGAAAAAGAAGAAGAAGAAAAGAAAAGAAAGAAAAAAGGAGAAAAAAGAACGAAGATGAACCAAGAAGAAAATACGAAAGACAGGTAGGACGAAGATGATAAGAATCTAGAAAGGAAGGAAATGGGAACTAACATATGGGAAAAAATATGAAAGAATGAGAAGAAATTATAAAAAAAGAGAAAAAAAGTAAGAATAAATAAGTTGGTATGAACTTATTCATGAATACATTAATAAAAATATGGGAACGAAATAAAATTGAATAATCAAATCATAGTGAAATGCAGGAAGGTTCGATGACTCCCATGAAAAGAGAGAGAGAAAAAAAAAAAACGAAAACTGAATCGATAAAAAGGATCTGAGAAGAGACAGAAAAAGATATTAAGGAAGGAAATACTGAAAGAAAAATGGGGCCCATAAACTGGTTTCCTCAATAACGAACAAAATCTAGCCTCCATGATGGTTCCCTTAGAACATCTTGGCTCATAAACTCACTCTTCTTACTTCATTTTTTGCTTCCACTTCAACCACGCCCTCTCGCTCTCTGGCTCCCTCGCTCTTTCGTTCTCTGGCTCTCTCGCTCTCTGGCTCCCTCACTCTCTCGCTCTCTCGCTCTCTGGCTCCCTCACTCTCTCGCTCTCTCGCTCTCTGGCTCCCTCGTTCTCTGGCTCCCTCGCCCTCTCGCTCTCTGGTTCTTTCACTCTCTCGCTCTCTGGCTTTCCGGCTCTCCGGCTCCCTCGCCCTCTCGTTCTCTGGCTCCCTTACTATCTTGCTCCCTCGCTCTCTTGGTTTCTGGCTCTCTCGCTCTCTGGCTCCCTCACTCTCTCGCTCTCTGGCTCCCTCGCTATCTTGCTCCCTCGCTCTCTCGGTCTCTGGCTCTCTCACTCTCTCGCTCTCTGGCTCCCTCACTCTCTCGCTCTCTCGCTCTCTGGCTCCCTCACTCTCTCGCTCTCTCGCTCTCTGGCTCCCTCGTTCTCTGGCTCCCTCGCCCTCTCGCTCTCTGGCTCTTTCACTCTCTTGCTCTCTGGCTTTCCGGCTCTCCGGCTCCCTCGCCCTGTCGTTCTCTGGCTCCCTTACTATCTTGCTCCCTCGCTCTCTTGGTTTCTGGCTCCCTTACTATCTTGCTCCCTCGCTCTCTTGGTTTCTGGCTCTCTCGCTCTCTGGCTCCCTCACTCTCTCGCTCTCTGGCTCCCTCGCTATCTTGCTCCCTCGCTCTCTCGGTCTCTGGCTCTCGCACTCTCTCGCTCTCTGGCTCCCTCGCTCTCTGGCTCCCTCACTCTCTCGCTCTCTGGCTCCCTCGCTATCTTGCTCCCTCGCTCTCTCGGTCTCTGGCTCTCTCACTCTCTCGCTCTCTGGCTCTCTCGCTCTCCGGCTCTCTGGCTCCCTCACCCTCTCGCTCTCTGGCTCCCTCGCTATCTTGTTCCCTCGCTCTCTCGGTCTCTGGCTCCCTCGCTCTCTCGCTCTCTGGCTCCTTCGCCCTCTCGCTCTCTGGCTTCCTCGCTATCTTGCTCCCTCGCTCTCTCGGTCTCTGGCTCTCTCGGTCTCTGGCTCTCTCGGTCTCTGGCTCCCTCGCTCTCTGGTTCCCTCGCTCTCTCGCTCTCTGGCTCCCTCGCCCTCTCGCTCTCTCACTCTCTCGCTCTCTGGCTCTCTGGCTCCCTCGCCCTCTCGTTCTCTGGCTCCCTCGCTATCTTGCTCCCTCGCTCTCTCGGTTTCTGGCTCTCTCGCCCTCTGGCTCCCTCGCTCTCTGGCTCCCTCGCTCTCTTGCTCTCTGGCTCCCTTGCTATCTTGCTCCCTCGCTCTCTCGGTCTCTGGCTCTCTCACTCTCTCGCTCTCTGGCTCTCTCGCTCTCCGGCTCTCTGGCTCCTTTGCTCTCTCGCTCTCTGGCTCCCTCGCTCTCTCGGTCTCTGGCTCTCTCGCTCTCTCGCTCTCTGGCTCCCTCGCTGTCTGGCTTCCTCGCTCTCTCGCTATTTTGCTCCCCTACTATCTCGCTCCATCGCTATCTTGCTCCCTTGATCTCTCGCTCCTCTCGTTTTCT
>NW_028234432.1:29208650-29216150 GCF_977035675.1 Penaeus japonicus | reverse complement strand
AGAAGGGGAACCTGAAGAGGGGCGGGGCCTCAGAAGGGGAACCTGAAGAGGGGCGGGGCCTCAGAAGGGGAACCTGAAGAGGGGCGGGGCCTCAGAAGGGGAACCTGAAGAGGGGCGGGGCCTCAGAAGGGGAACCTGAAGAGGGGCGGGGCTTCAGAAGGGGAACCTGAAGAGGGGCGGGGCCTCAGAAGGGGAACCTGAAGAGGGGCGGGGCCTCAGAAGGGGAACCTGAAGAGGGGCGGGGCCTCAGAAGGGGAACCTGAAGCGGGGCGGGGCCTCAGAAGGGGAACCTGAAGAGGGGCGGGGCCTCACAAGGGGAACCTGAAAAGGGGCGGGGCCTCAGAAGGGGAACCTGAAGAGGGGCGGGGCCTCACAAGGGGAACCTGAAGAGAGGGTGGGGCCTCACAAGGGGAACCTGTAGAGGGGCGGGGCCTCACAAGGGGAACCTGAAGAGGGGCGGGGCGTCAGAAGGGGAACCTGAAGAGAGGGCGGGGCCTCACAAGGGGAACCTGAAAAGGGGCGGGGCCTCAGAAGGGGAACCTGAAGAGGGGCGGGGCCTCAGAAGGGGAACCTGAAGAGGGGCGGGGCCTCAGAAGGGGAACCTGAAGAGGGGCGGGGCCTCAGAAGGGGAACCTGAAGAGGGGCGGGGCCTCACAAGGGGAACCTGAAAAGGGGCGGGGCCTCAGAAGGGGAACCTGAAGAGGGGCGGGGCCTCACAAGGGGAACCTGAAGAGAGGGTGGGGCCTCACAAGGGGAACCTGTAGAGGGGCGGGGCCTCACAAGGGGAACCTGAAGAGGGGCGGGGCCTCAGAAGGGGAACCTGAAGAGGGGCGGGGCCTCACAAGGGGAACCTGAAGAGGGGGGGGGGCCTCACAAGGGGAACCTGAAGAGGGGCGGGGCCTCACAAGGGGAACCTGAAGAGGGGCGGGGCCTCAGAAGGGGAACCCGAAGAGGGGCGGGGCCTCACAAGGGGAACCTGAAGAGAGGGCGGGGCCTCACAAGGGGAACCTGAAGAGGGGCGGGGCCTCACAAGGGGAACCTGAAGAGAGGGTGGGGCCTCACAAGGGGAACCTGTAGAGGGGCGGGGCCTCACAAGGGGAACCTGAAAAGGGGCGGGGCCTCAGAAGGGGAACCTGAAGAGGGGCGGGGCCTCACAAGGGGAACCGGAAGAGGGGCGGGGCCTCACAAGGGGAACCTGAAGAGGGGCGGGGCCTCAGAAGGGGAACCTGAAGAGGGGCGGGGCCTCAGAAGGGGAACCTGAAGAGGGGCGGGGCCTCAGAAGGGGAACCTGAAGAGGGGCGGGGCCTCAGAAGGGGAACCTGAAGAGGGGCGGGGCCTCAGAAGGGGAACCTGAAGAGGGGCGGGGCCTCAGAAGGGGAACCTGAAGAGGGGCGGGGCCTCAGAAGGGGAACCTGAAGAGGGGCGGGGCCTCAGAAGGGGAACCTGAAGAGGGGCGGGGCCTCAGAAGGGGAACCTGAAGAGGGGCGGGGCCTCAGAAGGGGAACCTGAAGAGGGGCGGGGCCTCAGAAGGGGAACCTGAAGGGGGGCGGGGCCTCAGAAGGGGAACCTGAAGAGGGGCGGGGCCTCAGAAGGGGAACCTGAAGAGGGGCGGGGCCTCAGAAGGGGAACCTGAAGAGGGGCGGGGCCTCAGAAGGGGAACCTGAAGAGGGGCGGGGCCTCAGAAGGGGAACCTGAAGAGGGGCGGGGCCTCAGAAGGGGAACCGGAAGGGGGGCGGGGCTTCAGAAGGGGAACCTGAAGAGGGGCGGGGCCTCAGAAGGGGAACCGGAAGAGGGGCGGGGCCTCAGAAGGGGAACCTGAAGAGGGGCGGGGCCTCAGAAGGGGAACCTGAAGAGGGGCGGGGCCTCAGAAGGGGAACCTGAAGAGGGGCGGGGCCTCAGAAGGGGAACCTGAAGAGGGGCGGGGCCTCAGAAGGGGAACCTGAAGAGGGGCGGGGCCTCAGAAGGGGAACCTGAAGAGGGGCGGGCCCGCACAAGGGGACCCTGAAGCGGGGGGGGGCCTCAGAGGGGGAACCTGAGGGGGGGCGGGGCTTCAGAAGGGGAACCTGAAGGGGGGCGGGGCCTCAGAAGGGGAACCTGAAGAGGGGCGGGGCCTCAGAAGGGGAACCGGAAAAGGGGCGGGGCCTCAGAAGGGGAACCTGAAGAGGGGCGGGGCCTCAGAAGGGGAACCTGAAGGGGGGCGGGGCCTCACAAGGGGAACCTGAAGAGGGGCGGGGCCTCAGAAGGGGAACCTGAAAAGGGGCGGGGCCTCAGAAGGGGAACCTGAAGAGGAGCCGGGCCTCAGGAGGGGAAGCTGAAGAGGAGGTCGGGCCTGACAAAGGGAAACTGTAGAGGGGCGGGGCGTCACAAGGGGAACCTGAAGAGGGGCGGGGCCTCACAAGGGGAACCTGAAGAGAGGGTGGGGCCTCACAAGGGGAACCTGTAGAGGGGCGGGGCCTCACAAGGGGAACCTGAAGAGGGGCGGGGCCTCAGAAGGGGAACCTGAAGAGGGGCGGGGCCTCACAAGGGGAACCTGAAGAGGGGCGGAGCCTCAGAAGGGGAACCTGAAGAGGGGCGGGGCTTCAGAAGGGGAACCTGAAGAGGGGCGGGGCCTCACAAGGAGAAAAGGAGGGGAAAGACAGGGAAGAGGAAGGAATTCGAGAAATTATGATGAATCCTGAGGCTGTAAGAAGAGGAATAAATAAAGAATAAAGTGGGATTAATGGAAAAAGAAGGTAAGGAGTACACGGGCATCAAAGATAAAGGAAGAAAGTTTGTTTAAGAAAGAATGATGAAATCCAGAATAAAAAATGACACAAAAAAAAAGAAAATATTAAAAAAAAAGAAAACAGAGAAAAAAAAGAGAGAAAGAAAGAGAAAAAGAGAGAGAAAGGGAGAGAAAAAGAGAAAGAGAGAGAAAGAAAAAGAGAAAGAGAGAGAAAAAAAGAGAACTTTAACACAATGGGAAAGAGGAAGAGGGAAACCCAAGAGGGAAAGCAAAGAGAAACGGATTCTATGTATCCTCTTTCACCCACCCAGAAAGAGGATCGAGGCTACAAAGGGTCTCCTCGTGGGGACTGTCCTTGGCCCCGTCCGAGTTCTGTACTCTAACAAATACCACCCGCAAAAGAGGACGTTATTCCTATCGCCCTCGGCACATCGTGTCATTTGTACATAAGCTCGACTCACGGGCCCAACAGTGTCTTCTACGGGCACAGCCTTAGCGGCAGTTTCGTTTTCCTTTTCCGTTTGAGTTTGGGATTCCGTGACGCTATGTCTTTTTGATTTGTTTGTCTTCGTTTGTTTGAGTCTTGGTCGTATGCTTGTTATTATCTCTCTATTTCCATTTATCCTTTTATATTATAATGGAGCAGATCCTGATAGACAGCCCTACATACATGTATACAACACAAACACGCACAATACACACACACCAACCAACACACACACACACACACACACACACCACACACGCACACACACAACACGTTCACACAATATACACACATACATATTTATATATAATATATATACTATTATATATATATATATACATATATATATATATACTATATATATATATATCAACATATATATTTACACCACACACACACACAGCCGCCACACACACTGGTATGTGCTGTATATATATATACATAACCATATAATACGCATCTTCTCTATATATATAATATATATATACTATACTATATATAATATATATATTATACTTATATATATATACATACACACACACACATGTTTCACACACACTCACAAACACACACAACACACACACACACACACAACCATATATATATTATATTATTATATATATATATTATATATATAATGACTACTCTATGTATAATATATATATATATATATATATATACAGTATATACATATATATACATATATAAACTATAACTATACCTAATATATATCCTTTAATAATATACTATATATATATATATAAATATACTCGTATTATGTATATATATAATATATAACGATATATACTATATATATAATATATACGACTATATATATACTAATTATATAATCATACTATATATATATATATGTGTTGTGAAGAGTGTGTGTGTGTGTGTGGTGTGTGTGTGTCAGTGTGTGTGTTGGTGTGTAGTGTGTGTGTGGTGGTTGTGTGTGTGTATGTGTGCTGTGTGTGTCGTGACACGAATGTGTGTGTGTATGTGTGTGTGTGTGTGGTGTGTGTGTGTGTGTGATGTGATGTGTGTGTGGTGTGTGGTGTGTGTGTGTGTGTGTGTGTGTGTGTGGTTTAATGGATAGGTGTTTATGTTATATATATATATATATATATATATATATATATTATATATATATATTACATATTATCATATATATATATATATATAGTATATATATAGTGATATATATATAATATATATATCATACATTATACATATTTACAATAGATATATTTTTTAGAAGAGAATATTATATTTGATAATATATATATTTAATTATATAATATATATGATATATAATATAAAGATATTATACTATTAATATATTTTTATATATATGATATATTTATATATATATATACTATATATCTTATATATATATAATATATAACTATATTATATATATAATATATATATATATATATATATATATGTATATATATATGTAATCGCTATATATATATATGTGATATATATATAATAATATATATAGATATAAACCTATATAAGATGTTATATATATATATATATAAGTTATATAATATATATATAACCACACACAAATGAGAGAGATAGATAGAGAAGTCGGACAGAAGAGACGAGACACGGGAGGAGAGATTAAATAAATACACAGATGGATAGATAGATAGATAAATAGGTAAACAAATATATGTGGATGGATAGATAGATAAAGAGATATATGGAGATAAATCAAAAGGTGTATATATAGTGATAGATAGATAGATAGATTGATAGATAAATAGATAAATGGATAGACAGGTAGATTTGGATATATATACAGACTGATAGATAGATAAATAGTTCAATACACAAACAGGTAAATAGATAGGTAGATAGACATATAGTTAGAGAGGTAGATAGCTAGGTACAGACACATTCATAGAAGTGGAAAAAGTGTTTCCTCTTAAATAAAATGGAGGAGGAAGATGAAGGTCAAACTTCCCTGGTCTTAGAGAAAAAGAAACCTTTTCTCGCGGTAGCCAAAAGGGGTCAGTCCATTTAATGCTGGTCCACCACCTCTTGGATTCTCTTTCTACTTTTTTTTCTGAGGATCTTTCTTTGTTGTCGTGAGAGGATGAAAAAAGAAGTGTGAACTTTCTCTATCTATCTCTTTGTCTGTCTGTCTGTTTGTCTGGTTATTCGTTTGTTTGTCTATCTGTCTGTTTATCTGTCTGTCTGCCTGTCTCTCTCTCTCTCTCTGTCTCTATCTCTCTCTATTTCTCTCTCATCTCTCTCTCTATTTCTCTCTCTCTCTCTCTCTCTCTCTCTCTCTCTCTCTCTCTCTCTCTCTCTCTCTCTCTCGCTCCCTCTACCTCTTTTCTCTTGGCATATCCCTTTAGAAATTTCTTCTCTAATGTTGTGTTGTCTTTTGAAACTTTCCTCCCCGTAGGCAGCATAAATGGCTTATGTATCTAGTCCAAGCAGTGTTGTTTTTATATTTTGAAGTTTGCTTCTTGCCAACTTCCTGGGGTTCAAAGGGGTGATTTGGTTATAGGATTCTTAGGATCATGTGATTTCTTTTCAAATCACATCTTATCCTTTCACTCTACATTATTTCTCTCTCTTTTTTTTTTTTTTTTTTTTTTTTTTTTGATATTCATCTTCCTCATCATATTCCTCCTTACTATATAATTTTCTCTCTGTCTGCAGCCACTAACTACACAATAGCAAGAGAGAGATAAATTTTAATTCACTTTTGCCATCTATCTTTCTAAGACGAGAGAGAGCTCAGAGACGAGAGAGAGAGAGAAGAGCGACTAACGGAACAAATAGGGGATGAACGAAACGCAAGAATTGAGAGAGGGGGTGAGAGAGAGAGAGAGATGAGAGATGAAAGAATAAGGAGAGAGAGAGAGAGAATGAGAGCTCGATTGCAAGAAAATCATAATCCTACCTGGTGTGTAAAGCGCAAAGTAAGAGAAAAGCCAAATGAGATAGAGATAGAGAGAGACGAGAGAGTAGAGAAGAGCGCGACGAGAAGAACGAAGAGGCTGAGAGAGAGAGAGAGAGAGAGAAACAGGGAGAGAGAGAGAGGCCGACAGACAAACCAACCAACAGACAAACAGTAACCCAACCAAAACAAAACCCCAAGAAAAGACAGACAGACAGACAGACAGACAGACAAGCATCATCAGCCGCACGGAATCCAAATCCCTTTGCCAGGAAAACATGGAACAGAATCTTTACTGTGTCAACTAAGAGTCAGGATATAAATTCTCTTTGAAAACCTTTTTGGGGAAACTTTAAATTTGATGACAACGGGATCGTACCCAACCTGTGGGGGAGGGGGATGGGGAGGGGGAGGGGGGTTGAAAAAGAGGAAGAAAAAAAGGAGGAGGAAATATAGGAATGAGACGAGTGGTGAATGATAGAATAAGAGAAATCTAGAATAGGAAGGGAGATGGTTAAGGTGGGAGATAGTTGGAGAGAGAGAGAGAGAGAGAGAGAGAGAGAGAGAGAGAGAGAGAGAGAGAGAGAGAGAGAGAGAGAGAGAGAGAGAGAGAGAAAGAAAGATAAAGAGAGAAACAAAGAAAATAGAGAGAGAGAGAGAAAGAAAAAGTACGGCAAGCAAAACGAAAGAGAAAAGGAAAAGGGAAGAAGAAACGAAAGAAATAAGAAAAAAAAAACAAGATGAAACGAAAACAAGAAAAAAAGAAGAAATAAATAATAATAAAACATAAAAAAAAAAACTAAATAAAAGTCAAAAAGGCAAATAAATAAGACACACCCAAGACCAAAAAGTCCCAAGACTGAATTAAAGAAACGAACAGAAGGAAGCCAAAGACTCACCCTAAAACGAATACGAGATCCAAGTCGTTTCAAGTAACTCACTCTCGACAAATAAAACCATCTTCGCTACGAATAAAGCCTGTTGTTTAATCTAATCTCAACCGGACTTGCTTGTTGCAACAAACCACAAACTTTCTATTTCCTTTTTTTTTTTTTTTTTTTTTTTTTTTTTTTTTTTTTTTTTTTTTTATTTTTTTTTTTTTTTTTTTTTTTTCGGGGGGGGGTTTGATGGGGGTTGTGGGGGGGGTGTAAGGAGGAGGGGGAGGGGGAGGGGGAGGGAGGGGGGGGAGAGGGGGGGGGGGAAGTGGAAGTTGAAATAAAATATGGAGAAAGAGGTGTAACGACTCTTGTAGTAAAAGGGGAATGTTTTTGAATGAAATGAAGATTTTTGGATTTTTGGAATGCCGTTTGTCTGTGTTAATTAAATATATGTTATATCAGGTTGTGGTAGAGTGATAAA
>NW_028234432.1:29188650-29198650 GCF_977035675.1 Penaeus japonicus | reverse complement strand
CCCCCCCCTTTGTTGGCTCGCCCCCCCCCCCCCCCCCCCCCCCCCCCCCCCCCCCCCCCCACACCCCCCCCCCCCCCCCCACCCCCCTACCCCCAAACCACCCTCCCCCTATCTCTCTCTTTCTCTTCTCTTCTCTCACTATTTCTATCTTTTATTATAAATTGCTCGTCACTCCTCTCATTCTCTTCCTCTCTCATTTTACTCTGTCCTTCCTCCTCATTATCCTTCCTTTCTCTCCTCACCTTATTATCCTTCTCTTCCCTCCTCCTCTCACCCGTCCTTTCCCCTTCTGTTCTTTATCTTCTTTTCCTCATTTCTCGGTTTATTCTGCTCTCCTATCTCTCCTTCCTCATTTCCTCTTTCCCTTTTTCTCCCCAGTCACCTTCTTCCTCCCCCCCCCCCTCCTTTCTCTTCCCTCTTCCCTTCTTCTTCTAGCCTTTTCCTCTCATATTCTTCCTTTTATTGTTCCATTTGTTTCTTCTATTTTTTCTGTTTATTTTATTCATTTATGTTTCCCCTTCCTATTCCCTTCCGAGGACCACCCCATCCCCTGTTTCGTCTTTTTTCCTCCTCCTCCCCACCCCATCTTCTCTATCCTCCCCACCACATCTAATTTTCCATCATTTCTCTCCTTCTTCCCCTCTACTCCATTTCCTGATCTCTTATTTTCCCTTCACATCCTCTTATATATTTTTTTTTCTGTTTATTTTTCTTATCCTCCCACTTCTCTCCATTTACCTTATTCCATCTTTTCCCACTTCAATTTTTTATTCCCTTCCCCCATTTTTCCGTTTCATATTTCACGCGTTTATCCTCCCTATTGAACTCTCCTCTTCCTATTCCCCTATTTCCATCCTCCATCCTCTCCCTCTTCCATTTCTCCATCCTTCCCCTATCTCATTCCTTCATTCGTTCTCTCCCTCTCATAATACTCCATTCGTCCTCTTCCTATCCCATTCCTTTATTCATCTCCCTATCCTCATCCGTCATTCCCATTCTCCATCCTTACTTCACCAGTCCTTTCCATTATTTATTCCTTCTTTCATCTTCTGCCTCTCCCCCCTACTTTTATACTCCTTCCCCTCTCCGCTGTCCTTCATCCTTCCATCCACACTCTTTCTTATCCTCCAATATACTCATCTCCGAAAAAAAAGACAAAATCCTAAAAAAAAAAAAAAAAAAAAAATAAATAATGAAAAAATAACATAGATCCTTCAAAAAAACAATCCACCAAATATACTTATTCACTACTCTCTTTCCTGTCCTTCCATCCTCCTCCATGTCTGACTCCTCTGCATTTACCCTCGGTCCTATCCTCCATCCTCCACCCTCAGTTCATTCACCCTCTTCTTTCCTCTCTTCATTTACCCTCTCCCTCTCTCCCTTCTTCCATCTCCATCCTCTCTTCATTCACTCTCTTCCTATCCTCCATCGTCCATCTCCATCTTCTCTTCATTCATCCTCTTCATATCCTCCATCCTACATCCTCAGTTCATCACCCTCTCCCTCTCTCCCCTCCTCCCTCCTCCATCCTCTCTTCATCCCTTTCGCCTCATTATTCTTAAGGGGTGTTGGGTCAGTTCTCACCCACCTACACAACCCACCCAATCTCCACCAACATCCTTACCTTACCACAACCTACCCCCAACAACCAATATCTGATCCCCACCCCCCGCTAAAAAATCCAACGAAAATTAAATTAAATAATTTAAATTATTTATAAATTAAAATAATATTAATAAATTTTTATAGAATAAAATTTTATAATATTAAAATTACCCCAAAATTCCCCACACGATTATTTTCAATTTCCCAACGATTTTTCCTCTCGCTATTGCTTAATGCTTTCCATTTACAAATTCTTTCTTTGCTTTCTTTCCTCTTGCCTGAGTCAGGAAACTAAAGCTGGAAGGGTGAGTCATTCTCTCTCTCTCTCTCTCTCTCTCTCTCTCTCTCTCTCTCTCTCGCCACTCCGCTCGCCCACATTCTCCTCTCATACTCTCCTTCTCTATCATCCTCTGCTTCTCCGCTCTTCACCATCTCAAGTCTTCATCCCGTCTCCCACCTTCCTCTCTCGCTGCTCAGCGGTCTCTCGTCCCTATCCTGGTTTCTCACCGCCTGAATCCTCTCTCATCTCTCTCTCTCTCTCTCCTCACCCCTTTTCTACCATCTCTCTCTCTTCCATCATCCTTATCTCTCTCTCTCTCTCTCTCTCTCTCTCTCTCTCTCTCTCTCTCTCTCTCTCTCTCTCTCTCTCTCTCTCTCTTTCACACATTTCCTCATTATTCTTGCTTTCTTCTTCCTCCTCTTCGTCTGGTATGCTTTCTTGTCATCTTCTCTTCTCTCTTTTCTTCTTTCTGTTTCTCACCCATTAGTGCAATTTCATTATATCTTATACTTTCTCAGTTGATTCCCTTCTCCTTCGCATTACTTGTTATTTGTCATCACTACTTTATTTCTTTCGTTTCTTATCGTCCTCTATTTTTACCTCCTCCTTCTCAGTCCATCCTATTCCTTGTCTTACCAATTCACACTGTTTCTTTTTCTCTTTCTCTTATATTCCCCATTTTATTCTGCTTGCTATCTTTATATTTTTCCTTTGTTACTTTCTGTTATCGTTTTTTTTCTCTCTGTCTCTCTCTCGTTTCCCCCCTTCCACTGTGTTTCTCTTTTAACTTATTTTCAATTTGATTTTCTCTTTTCACCTTTCCTTGTTCGCTTCCTCTCTATCTCTCCTCCTCTCTTATTTTGCTTAATGTTACCCCATTTTCTCTCTATTTCTGTTTACATCTTCATTAAAAAGAAGAAGTCTAAGACTGATTCTTATAGAATCCTCGTTTCTTTATGCAAAGAGATCGTTATTTTGGTCCGTAATCATCAGCTCCCAAGTTTACTATACAATTTATCACTTCAACAATGAAATCTATTTATTTCCTGATATATTGCAATCTACATTAAACAGATTTATGACTCTTACCTATTCATATTAAAGTGTCGTCAATCTATTTCTCTACACATGCGAATAATCTGATTCAGTCATTCGTATGATTGAATATATAATATTATAATATATATATATATATATATATATTGAAATAGATATATATATATATATATATATACATATATATTTATATATAAATATATATATATTATAGATATATATATAATATATTCATATATATATATATTATATGGTATATATGTATTATATATATCTTTGTTATTTATGTATGTATATATAATATTATATATATATACAAATATATATATATATAAAATATATATAAATATATATATAATATATATATATATACATATAGATATTATATTAGAAATATTTATCTATCTATCTATCTAATACATATCTATTTTGATTATTTATCGATCTATCTATCTATCTATCTATCTATCTATTTATCTATTTATCTATCTATCTATCTATCTCTCTATATATCTATCTATTTATCTATCTATCTATCTATCTATCGATCTACATATATATATATATAGATAGATAGATAGATAGATAGATAGATAGATATAGATATAGATATAGATATAGATATAGATATAGATATAGATATTGACATAGATAAAGATATAGATCTATCTATCTATCTGTATCTATCTGTCTATCTATCTATCTATCTATCTATCTATCTATCTATCTATCTATCTATCTATCTATCTATCTATCTGTATCTATCTGTCTATCTATCTATCTATCTATCTATCTATCTATCTATCTACCTATCTATCTATCTATCTATCTATTTATATAGATAGATATAGATATATATATAGATAAAGATATAAATCTATCTATCTATCTATCTATCTATCTATCTATCTATTTATCTATCTATCCATCTATCTACCAATATTTCTGTTTCTGTATACCTTCATATCTATATTAGTATCTAAAAGTTTATCAATCTATTCTATATAAGGCTATAAGGTTCGATGGTTACATTAAATGTTGTAAAAGACTAAAAGATAAAACAGTTTAAAATGCAAATAAGCTGTATGAAGGCCCATTATTTTGAATTTTAGTGGCTGTCATGCATAGAACATAAATAAAAGGGAACATAAATCAATTTTCTCTAACTCTGAAGACTTATTTTCTGCCAATTTTTTTTTTTTTTTTTTTTTTTTTAACGAAAGTAATTTTAGGCATAATTTCTAGTTTATGTAAATATGGAATATCCGATGTTTTCTTTGCCTTGTAGATTTTTCACTTTGAGATCATCATTAGATAACAATGATTAGATCTTTTCCCCTCTGTCTGTCTGTTTGTCTCTGCGTCTCTCTTTCTCCCTCTCCCTCTCCCTCCCTCGCCTTCCTCCTACCTCTTTCCCTTTCCTCTCCCTCTTCCAATATCTTCCCTCTCTCTCTCTTTCCTTTTCGACTTTTCTTTGTTCTAATTCTCTCTATTCCTGTCCCCCTATTCCTAACCCCCTCCTTCCTTTCTCTTACATTCTTTATATAATTCTTTCACCCTCTTCCTCTTTCTCCTATCCTCCCATTTATCATCTTCTCTGCCATTCCCGCTCTTCTTCCCTTTTCTTTCTTCCTTCCTCCCGGCCGCCTTCCTATCTTGCCTTCCTCTCTCATTCATTTTGTTTATTCTTTCGCAAGAGGCCCCCCTCTTGTATTCTATTCATTTTTCCTTTTTATCACTTTCTTTTCCCTCTCCCATTCTCTCTTTTATTCCTTCTCTCTCCCCATTTTTATTTGGATAATTCTAATACAACCTTTTCCTCTCATCCCCTTCTCCCCTCTTGATATTTTCCTTCGCACTGTATCTTCTCATTTTTCTTTCTTCTATACTTTCTCTCAGTTCCCCCAACCCTCTCTCTCTACTCATATCCCCCTCTCCATTCTTTCTTTCTCTCTCTTCCCCCTCTTTAATTCTCTCACTCCCTCCTATATTCCATTCCCTCTTCCCTCTCCCTCTCTTCCTCCTTCCATCCCCTCTTCCCTCTCCCTCTCTTCCTCCTTCTTTATATTCCCTCTCCCTCTCCGTCTCTCCCTCCTTCTATCCCCTCTTCCCTCTCCCTCTCTTCCTCCTTCCATCCCCTCTTCCCTCTCCCTCTCTTCCTCCTTTCATCCCCTCTACCCTCTCCCTCTCTTCCTCCTTCCTTTCATTTCCTCTCCCTCTCCGTCTCTCCCTCCTTCCATCTTCTCTTTCCCCTCTCCCTCTCTTCTTCCTTCCATCCCCTCTTCCCTCTCCCTCTCTTTCCCCTCCCACCCCTTCTTCCCCCTCCCTCTCTTCCTCCTTCTATTCCCTTTTCCCTCTCCCCCTGTTCCTCCTTCCATCCCCTCTTCCCTCTCCCTCTCCCTCTTCCTTCCTTCTCTTCCCCTCTCCCTCCCTCCTTCTTCCTTTCATCCCTCCCTCTCCTCTCTTCCATCTCTCTCTCTCCCCTTCCATCTCTTCCTCTCCCCCTCTTCTTTTCCCCATCCTTCTTCCCTTCTCCCTCCCTCCTTCCTCCTTTTTCTTTCCCTCCCTCTCTCGCTTTCCTCCTCCTCCCTCTCTTCTCTCCTTCCATCTTCCCATTCTCCCTCCTCTCTTCCCCTTCCTCCCTCTCTCCCTCGCTTCCATCCTTTCCCCTCCCTCTCTCCTCCTTCCATCCCCTTTCATCCCCTCTTCCCTCCTTCCATCCCTTCCCTCCTCTCCCTCCTTCCATCCTCTCTTCCCTCTCCCTCTCTCCCTCCTTCCATCCTCTCCTTCTACATCCCCTCTCCTTCTCCCTCTCTCCCTTTCCATCCCTTCCCTCTCCCCCCCCTTCTCTCCTCCTTCCCCTCCCCTCCTTCCTTCTTCTCTCTCCCTCTTCTCTCCTCCCCTCTCTTCTCCCTCTCCCTCTCCCCCTCCTCTTCCCTTTCCTCTTCCCTCTCCCTCTCTCCCTCCTTCCATCCCCTCTTCCCTCTCCCTCTCTTCCTCCTTCCATCCCCTCTTCCCTCTCCCTCTCTCCCTCCTTCCATCCTCTCTTCCCTCTCCCTCTCTCCCTCCTTCCATCCTCTCTTCCCTCTCCCTCTCTTCCTCCTTCCATCCCCTCTTCCCTCTCCATCTCACCTTCTGTTTGTCCCTCATAGAGCCGCGTCCGAGCACTGCCATCTTGGTCATGGTCTCCTCCTGTAGGCGTTTCATGGAGTTTCCTTTTGGCCCGAGGAGCTTCCCCACGAAGTTGAACTGCGGGAGAAAAGGGAGAAGGATACACGAAGTTGAACTGCGGGAGAAGAGGGAGAAGGATACAAGAAGTTGAACTGCGGGAGAAAAGGGAGAAGGATACACGAAGTTGAACTGCGGGAGAAAAGGGAGAAGGATACATGAAGTTGAACTGCGGGAGAAGAGGGAGAAGGATACACGAAGTTGAACTGCGGGAGAAAAGGGAGAAGGATACACGAAGTTGAACTGCGGGAGAAGAGGGAGAAGGATACACGAAGTTGAACTGCGGGAGAAAAGGGAGAAGGATACACGAAGTTGAACTGCGGGAGAAGAGGGAGAAGGATACACGAAGTTGAACTGCGGGAGAAGAGGGAGAAGGATACACGAAGTTGAACTGCGGGAGAAGAGGGAGAAGGATACACGAAGTTGAACTGCGGGAGAAGAGGGAGAAGGATACACGAAGTTGAACTGCGGGAGAAGAGGGAGAAGGATACACGAAGTTGAACTGCGGGAGAAGAGGGAGAAGGATACACGAAGTTGAACTGCGGAGAAGAGGGAGAAGGATACACGAAGTTGAACTGCGGGAGAAGAGGGAGAAGGATACACGAAGTTGAACTGCGGGAGAAGAGGGAGAAGGATACACGAAGTTGAACTGCGGGAGAAGAGGGAGAAGGATACACGAAGTTGAACTGCGGGAGAAGAGGGAGAAGGATACACGAAGTTGAACTGCGGGAGAAGAGGGAGAAGGATACACGAAGTTGAACTGCGGGAGAAGAGGGAGAAGGATACACGAAGTTGAACTGCGGGAGAAGAGGGAGAAGGATACACGAAGTTGAACTGCGGGAGAAGAGGGAGAAGGATAGGTTGATAGTGATGGAATGGTGTTGGGAAGGGTGTTTAGAAAGAGAGATGAATGAGGTCAATTGAGTGGCTTCACTACGCGGAGATGTAATTAGTAATTAGCACGTTTCTGAAGAAATCGTGGTTATGGCAACGGGTTAATTGCATCTCTTGTCTTGTGATGTTATTTTAGTCTCGTTTATGTTTCTTTTTACATTTGTGTTTGTGTGTGTGTGTGTGTGTGTGTGTGTGTGTGTGTGTGTGTGTGTGTGTGTGTGTGTGTGTGTGTGTGTGTGTGTGTGTGTGTGTGTGTGTGTGTGTGTGTGTGTGTGTGTGTGTGTGTGTGTGTGTGTGTGTGTGTGCTTGTATTTACCAATCATTATAGTGTTAATCAAATGAATCTATTTCACGTTCACTCTTATCATCATCAATGCTTTCATTTTCACATAACCTAAAACGACCCACCAAAATATTCATAAACAAAATACTCACACAAACACAAAATTCATAAATTTCCTTATCTCATTGAAAAAAGGGAGGGGAGGGAAGGAGGGGGGAGGTGGGGGTGGGGAAAAGAGTGAGTCGACGAACTGCGACATAATGTGACCTTTTGGTAAATATTTCTCCGGTCTTTGGCATAGGCCCTGACAGTGTGACAGAGCGTGGGAGAATTTATGTGGGACGTGAGAGCGGAGACAAGGAGAGGAAGGGAGGAGGAGGGGAGGGGGATGAAGGAGGGGAGATAGGAGGTGATAGGAGGGGGCAGGGGGGTGGGGGGGCGTGGAAGGTGGGAAGGGAGGAGGATATAAATAATAGTGATTTTGATAATAATAATGATGATAATGATGATGATAATGGGTAATGATGATGACGGTAATAATGATGATGATGATAATGAATGATAATAATAAAAATAAGGATAAGAAGAAAAATATAACTGATAGCAATGCCTATTGATATTGCTATCAGTATTACTAGCAACGATAATGATAGCAATTACTTTGCAGAAGAAAATTAAAATACTGATAAAAACAATGATGTTATTCATTAATAGTAATAGTAATAGCAATAAAGATAACAATGACAATAAGAATAATAATGATGATGACAATGAATATTATAATGATGATAATAATGATGAAAATAACAATAAATATAATGATAATGACAAAGAATAATAATGGGGAAAATAATAACAGTAAGATGATAATGATGATGTCTATATTAATGTTAATAACAACAACAGCAATAATAAAAAAGAGATATGGCTGTGATAATAATGATAATATAGATGATAGAAGCAATTAAAGTTATGCTAGCAATGATGATAATAATTAATTATGAGAATGATGATATTGATAATATCAGTAAAATAATAATGTTGAAAGTAATGATATGATAATGATAATAATGAAAATGATAATAATGATAATGACGATGATGATGAAAATGATAATAATGATAACAGTAATAATAATAATAATAATAATAATAATAATAATAATAATAATAATAATAATAATAATAATAATAATAATATAAATAATATAGATAATAATAATAATAACTACAAGGATAATAATGATAATATTTCTAATGACAAAGACAATAACAATAATGATGATAACAATATCAACAATAATAATGATAATGACAATTAAAATAATTATCATCATGCTAGCTATAATAATCATAATAATTAAATCTAGATAACTTTCCCTCCCATAGACTTAAGTAAAGCGAAGCCATCCCTTTGAACGAACCCATAAAATTGGTAAAGGTGATAATTCTCTGGAAACACATAAATATGATTTGAGTGAATTTAATTACCCTCATTCATAAGATCCGCTGACCCCGTTATTGTGACACTCATAATTTTATCATCAATGAATGAAAGTTTATGGAGTAAATATACCCAGCGTGTATCTCTTTCGCTCTCTATGCGTGTCAGTGAATTTCTCTTTTTCTCTCTGCTTGTCTGTGTATTTCTTTCTCTCTCTCTCTCAGTCTCTCAGTCAGTCTTCCTTCCACCTGCCCCCCCCCCCTTCTCTCTCTCTTTCTCTCTTTCTCTCTCTCTGTCTCTCTCTCTCTCTCTCTCTCTCTCTCTCTCTCTCTCTCCCCCTTTCCTCTCTCTCTCCCTCTCTCTCCCCCCCTCCCCCTCTCTCTCTCTCTCTCTCTCTCTCCCTCTCTCCCTCCCCCCTCTCTTCTCTCTCTCTCTCTCTCTCTCTCTCTCTCTCTCTCTCTCTCTCTCTCTCTCTCTCTCTCTCTCTCTCTCTCTCTCTCTCTCTCTCTCTCTCTCTCTCTCTCTCTCTCTCTCTCTCTCTGTCTCTCTCTCTCTCTCTCTCCAACAATTTACATATTTTGTTTGCTTTGAAGTTTGTTATCTTCCTTTATAGGAATTTGATTAGTGGGTGGGGATGGGGTAGGGTGTGGGGGGGGGGGGTCGGAGATGATATGAGGTCATGGTAATGGTGATGATGATGGCGATGAGGGTGGTGACATAGGTGATGGTTTTGGTAGATTTGGCTATGGAGTCAAAGATAGCGTTGATGGTGATGATAATATTAGTGGTGAGGATAATGCAATGGATGATATGATAGTGATGATTTTGTTTATGGCGATGATCATGATGATCATGATGAATGGTTATGATGATGATTATGGTTTTGATGATAATGACGATACGGACGATGACTATGGTAAATATGGTGATACGATTATGATAAACGCAATGTTAAAGACAATTATTAGATTAATGAAAATCATACGCGCATGAAATTAATCATAATAATAATGTTAACGACAACACGAATGCTATAATTAAAAGTGCTTATAACACTAACGTAAACCTGACATGGAAAAAAAGAGAAAAACAATAATAATAAAAAAAAAATTATAATAAAACAGTGTAAACGGAACAAATCTTCTCAAAATGGCATTGAGATTTCCATAAAAGCTTTCATCCAAATTATGTACTCTAATTGCCTCATT
>NW_028234432.1:29173650-29178650 GCF_977035675.1 Penaeus japonicus | reverse complement strand
AGAGAGAGAGAGAGAGAGAGAGAGAGAGAGAGAGAGTAAAAGAAAAGAGAGAGGGAGAGTGAATGAGAGAGAGAGAGAGAGAGAGAGAGAGAGAGAGAGAGAGAGAGAGAGAGAGAGAGAGAGAGAGAGAGAGAGAGAGAGAGAGAGAGAGAGAGAGAGAGAGAGAGAGAGAGAGAGAGAGAGAATTCATAAATATAATACGCGAACACACAAAAAGATTACAAAACGTTTAGATGAAATCAAAATAAACACAATCTGTAATAAGACCCAGTAAATTGGAAATAACGTGTGAGAAGCTTAACAGTCAACAAACATACACAGGTGAACATAAGGAAAAACTACTGTACATATCAAACCCTCTGCAGTGTGTACAGTAAAAAATGCAAACACTTTACGCTTTAATGTTTACAAAGGGAAGTGTACGCATAAAGGCGAACCTTCATCGATGTTTATACAGTACATTTGTAAATAATGAACATCGAGGTAAAGAAGGGATTGAAGAAGTGAAAGAAATGAAATAAGGTAAAAATAAAAGAAAGAGGGAGAGAAAGAGAGTATGAGAGTGAGAGAGAGAGAGAGTGAAAGAAGAAGAAGAAGAAGAAGAAGAAATGATAAAAATTAAGATAGAAAAGAAGGCAGAGTGAAAAAAATAGAATAGAGAGAGAGAAAGAGAAACACCATGAGAACACAAAGAGGAACCAAGAACAAAATGCATCATATTTGTACCCAAGAAAATAGACAAACACACGTTCAAACCAGTGTATTTAAGAGACATACAACATAAACACACGTGCCTTCCTTGTATATTTAGGGAAAGGCAGTCAAGATAAACAATCAACCCCCACCCCCTACACCAGCCCCCACCCTCCACCCCCTACTTTTTTGTGGATAAAGAAAGAAGAAAAAAAGGAAAACGGTGTCAGGCAGTGATTGGGGAAAAGGGGGGGGGGGGAGAGAAGAAGTGGGAGAAAGGAGAGTAGTTGGAGAAAGCGAGAGGAAAGGGGAGACAGCACGGAGGAGAGATTAGGAGAGAGAATAGAAAGAGTTAGGATGAAATAGGAGGAAGGGTAGTGAAGAGGATAGGGGAGGTAAAGGGGGATGGGGGAGAAAGAGAAAGAAACAGATGTAAGAGAGATAAGAGGAGAAGGAGAAAGAAGAAGTGAAGAGTGAGAACAGGAGACGAATCTAGAGGAGAGTGAAGAAAAAGGAATGAGAAGGGGGTAGGAATAAGAAAAGGGAGAAGGAATATAAAGGCATGAGAATGAAGATTAATTCACAGAAAGAGAAAGGAGAAGATTGAAGGAATTGAAAAAAAAGGAGAAAGAGAAGGGAGATAGAGAAAGAAAGAAGAAGAAAGAAGAATAGGAGGGGGTGAAGGAATAAAGAGAAAAGAAGAAAGTAGAAGGGAAAAAAAAGAACGGAGAAGAAAAGTGAGAGGAAAGACGGGAGAAAGGAAGGTGAGGAGAGTGAAGAAAAAACACAGAAAGAGAAAGAAGGGAAGAAGAAAAAAAAGAAGGGAGAATGAAGGAAAAGGACAACAACACCAAGAAGAAGCAGAAGAAAAGAGAGACCAGAAAGGATCGAGGAAGGGGTGAAAGAGATCTCTAAATCAACCCCTTCTTGAAGTTAGTCTCAAGAAACGTCAAAGTTATCCACACGTCTTGGAAGAAGGAGGGAAGACTGCCAGGGTACTCCTATTCTCTGCGCCCTCACTCCTGTCCTATAAATAGCTGTCCCGATAGGGTATCTTAATGGAAGTTGTATTATAAGAGAGAGAGGGAGAGGGAGGGAGGGAGAGAAAGAGAGAGAGAGAGAGAGAGAGAGAGAGAGAGAGAGAGAGAGAGAGAGAGAGAGAGAGAGAGAGAGAGAGAGAGGGAGAGAGAGAGAGAGAAGAGAGAGAGAGGGAGGGCGCAGAGAAAGAGAGAGAGAGAGAGAGAGAGAGAGAGAAGGAGAGAGGGGAGAGAGAGAGAAGGAGAGAGAGAGAGAGAGAGAGAGAGAGAGAGAGAGAGAGGGAGAGAGAGAGAGAGAGAGAGAGAGAGGGGAGAGAGAGAGAGAGAGAGAGAAGAGGGAGAGAAAGAGAAGAGAGAGAGAGAAGAGAGAGAAGAGAGAGCAGGGAAAGAGAGACGAGAAGAGATGTGAGAGAGGGAAGATAAGAGAGAGAGAGTGAGAGAGAGAGGGGAGAAGGAGAGGGAGGAGAGAGAGAGAGAGTGAGAGAGAGAGAGAGAGAGAGAGAGAGAGAGAGAGGGAGGGAGAGAGAGAGAGAGAGAGAGAAAGGGGGGAGGAGAGAAGAGGAGAGGAGAGGAAGAGAGAGAGAGAGAGAGAGAGAGAGAGAGAGAGAGAGAGAGAGAGAGAGAGAGAGAGAGAGAGAGAGAGAGAGAGAGAAAGATGAACAGAAAGAGAAAGAGAGAGATAGAAAGACAGAGAGAGAGAGAGGGGGGGGGGTATACCGCTATAGACAGTGCTTGTTAAGAGAGTACGTTGGCACTTGAGACTTATTTTAGTGTATGAGGTGTTGTGTGTCGTAAGTCCGCATTCTATTGTGTCAAGTGTTCTTTTGTTTAACACTAATATATATATATTTTTTTTTATCTTCATCGCCATAGGGATTATCACTAATATTATTATCATCATCACTATCATTACTATCATCATTAGTATCATTTTCTTGATTATCATTAGTAGTATCATTGTTTGCATCAGCAGCATCACTGTCATTATCCTTATTATCATTGTCACTATCATTATCATTATTATCATTATTATTATCATTATCATCAATATCATAATGATAAATAAATAAACATATGCAGTACCAAAAAATACACGTGTCTCTTACGTAAAAAAAAAAATCAGAAGTCCTTTATCTCAGAATTAATTTCAAAATTTCAGAAGACATTTATTTCAGAATTTATTTCAAAATTTCAGAAGGCATTCTCCCGTCAGATTGTTTCTTGCAAATGAAGAACGAGGTTTCAAGCTCGAACTATCTCTTGATATAACTTTGATTAATGGATGTAAATAAACAGATAATTAAACATGAGAAGATGAATGAGACAGGATGGAAGTTGGAGGGCAGTTTAACATGCACCGTCGTGGTGTTCTGATGATGTGGTTGTTTTTGTTCTTTGTTGTTGTTCGTTATTGTTTTTTTTGTTGCTATTGTTGTAGATTTTGTCTTTCTTTGTGTGAAGTTGTTGGTTTTTGTAATTGTTTTAAATTCTGGTGCGGGTACAGGTGTCTATTTGTTCATTTATTTATTGTTTATTTTTTTCAATTAGTTATCTTATTTATTTATTCATTTGTGGCTTTTGTTGTTGTTGTGAATGATAAATAAGATGATATATTTTTTTATTATTGCTGCTGTAGCGTGTGTGACCAGATACCTCTTTATTTTCTTTTTTTTTCTTGTTTCTTTGATGATAACAACTGAAACAATAAAGACAACACGTTTGATTGCTCTTGGTACCGGAAAATAAACTTGAATAACATAGAAAGGCATTATACAGGTTATTTTGTGTTTTCACTGCCCGATTCCCTCTCTCTCTGTACTCTCTGACACTGTTCTCTCTTCTCTCCCCTTCCCTGCTCCCCTCCCGTGACCCTGTCTCCATTGTCCCCTCTCCTGTCCCCTCTCCCCTCTCCTCTCCCCTCTCATTATATCTTTCTGTCTCCTTTACTCTATCCTCTTTGCTTTCTCCTTTAATTCTTCCCGTTCTTCCCTCTATCCTTTCCCCTCTAATGCTGACCTCATCCCCTGCCCCTTCTTTCGTCTCCCTCTAATTCCTCCTGTTCTTCCCTCTCCCTCTCTCTCCTCTCTTATCATAGTATCCACACTCTCCCCTCTTTCTCTCTCCTCTGCATTATCTCGTTCTCTTGTTCTCTTTCCCCTTCCAATCTCCCCTCTCCTTTCCCCTTCTCTCGCTCTCCCCTCTTCCATCTATCTCAGGTATCATATCTTCCCCACCTCTCTTTCTCTTAACTCTCCCCTCTCTTCCGCCCCTCCCATTTCCATCTCCCCTCTCTTTCATTTTTTTCTCTCTCCCTCTTCCTTACTCCCCTTCCCTTCCCCCTCTCAGTATTCTTTCTCTCCCCTCCTTCTCTCATTTCTCCCCATCCCCGTTTCTCTATCCCCTCTCCTATGTCTCTTTGCTTACACCCCCCCTCTCCCCTTTACTCTCTCCCCGTCCTCTTATTCTCCCCTCCCCTCTTTCACCCCCACCCCCGTTGTGTCTTTCTCCCCCTTCCCCTCTTCCTTCTCGTTTTACCCCCTCCCCCTCTCTTTATTCTCATTCACTCTCTCCTCGTCCTCTACTTCTCCCCTCCCTTCTTTCACCCCCACCCCCACCCTGTTGTCTCTCTCTCTCTCTCTCTCTCCTTCTCATTTCCCCCCCCCCCCCTGCTGTTCCCCAATTTTTCCCCTTTGTTCTCGCCCACAGACTCCATTACTGCAACTACAGAGCTATGGATGGCGGTGTTCAATGACGGGAGAAGGAAGGAGGTGGGAGAAAAGAAGGAGGAGGAGGAGGAGGAGCAAGAGAGAGGGAGGTGAGGTGAGGGATTAGGAGGAGGAGGAGGAGGAAGGATAGAGGAGGAGGGAGAGGGGGAGGTGAGGTGAGGGATTAGGAGGAGGAAGGATAGAGGAGGAGGGAGAGGGGGAGGTGAGGTGAGGGATTAGGAGGAGGAAGGATAGAGGAGGAGGGAGAGGGGGAGGTGAGGTGAGGGAGGAGGAGGAGGAAGAGGAGGACAGGTGAAGGAGGAGGAAAGATAAAGGAGGAGGAAGAAGGATAAAGAAGGAGGAGGAGGAAAAAGGATAGAGGAGGAGGAGAAGGAGAGGTGAGGGAGGATGAAAGATATAGAAGGAAGAGAGGTGAGGGAGGAGGAAAGAGGAGGTGGAGGAGAGGCGAGGGAGGAGGAAAAATACAGGATGAGGAGGAGGAGGAGAAGGAGGGGGAGGAAGATGATAATGAGGATAATGAGGAGGAAGAGGAAGAAAATGAAGA
>NW_028234432.1:29161150-29163650 GCF_977035675.1 Penaeus japonicus | reverse complement strand
AGACAAAAAGAAGAAGGAAAAAAATAGAAACAAATAATAATTGTCAGAAACAGAGTATGTTGCGTGTGAGGGGGGAGGGGGAGGGAGGGGGGGAGGTTGAGATGCTATCAGTGCAAGATCACAAGGAAGAGTGTTATCTCTGCAAGGGCAATAAAGTGTTGCAAGAATAATGGGCAATGGTATCCCCCCCCCCCCCCCCCCCCCACACACACACGCTGTCTTGTTGGTTAGACACACCTGTTGGCTTGGTTGGGAATGTTGTGTTTCTGTGCGACTGGTTTAGTGGGTTTTTTTTTCTTAGAGTTGTTGTTTTATGGTATTTTTTATTTATTCATTCATTTATCTTTTTTCCTTTTTTTAATCTTTCATTTTATCTTTTATTTTATTTTATTTTATTTTATTTTTTATTTATCTATTTTTTTTTTTTTGTCTCAATCTGTGCCTGTATATCTGTCTGTCTGTGGGTCTTTGTCTGTTATGTATGTGTATGTATATGTCTAGGTGTGTGTGTGTGTGTGTGTGTGTGTGTTTGTGTGTGTGTGTTTGTATGTGTGTGTGTGTGTTTGTGTGTGTCTGTGTGTGTGTGTGAAATAGTTTTACCCTTTTACCCTATTGCAGAAATTTGACAAACGTTATGGGAATAATGATGATAATAACACATAAGAATCATCACGATTAGTGGTGATCATTATCATCTTCCTCATCATTATCAATATTATCATTATAGCTATTATCATCATTATCATTACTCTCATGCAGCTCTCATTATCCATCATCCTCCCCCTTATCATCATCATCATCGCCATCATCATAACCATCATATTGATAGTGTTAATAATAACCAAAATATGATAGCAATAGCAACCAGATAACACAAACCCAATAACAAATATGAACGAATTCATTTTGATTATTCACTTTCCATCTGTAGAATTCAATATAAGATCTAAAACTTTCCATCTAGAGAATTCAACATAAAAATCCACTTTCTATCTATAGAAATCAACATGAAAATCCACTCTCTATCTTTAGAATTGAAAAAAAAAAAAAACATAATCTATAGAAATCAATATAAAAATCCACTTTGCATCTATAGAGTTTAATAATAAAATCCACTCTCCATCTCCAGAAATCAACATAAAAATTCACTCTCCATCTATCGAATCGAAAACATCCCCCTTCCGTCCATCGAATCTCCCACTGACTCCATCCTCCATTCAGCGAAAACACACACCGCTATCGATAATCCTCATCTCCTTCTCCTCCTTTCATGACTCACCTGTCGACACTCCTTAGACACTACACCTGTTTTCATCTCATTAGTTCTCCTAAGCCCCATAACCTGATAGCCTTCACCTGTGATATACCTGCCCTAGACCTTGATTGCGTTCCTCGTGTGATTGGTTGTATCCATGTGGTCCGTTTGTTATGTTGGTGTGGAGGCGGGGATGGGATGGGGGATAGGGGGAGGAGGTGGGGGGGAGGGGAGGCTGTGTTCTCAGCACAAGGGGAATGTGAGCAAAGGGTTTATCGGTTGCCGAGGGGTATGTGAGGGGGAGGGGGAGTAAGAGGGGAGGAGGGAGGGGTTACTGAGAGAGAGAGAGAGAGAGAGAGAGAGAGAGAGAGAGAGAGAGAGAGAGAGAGAGCGAGAGAAGGAAGTGAGGGAAGTGGAATAATAAGCGAGATAGAAAAAGAGAGGAAAACACACATGCACACACACACACACACGCGCGCAAAACAACTCACCCTGCTACACACACACACAAGCATACGCCCTCTCCTCGCGCACATGTACTCAACCAACTTAAGAGGCACTTGCACTTACATAAACATATCACCCCCACTCATACACATAACCTCTCCACATCCCAAATACACACACACACACACACACACACACACACACACACACACACACACACACACACACACACACACACACCTCCTCAACCCCACGCAGTCGCCCCCCCCCCTGCAAATACGCGTCCCTACCTCCACACACACGCAAGTAAGGAAGCACACAACTCTCGGCACATGGCCCACACACATCCTCCTCCTCACCACACCCCACAAGCAGTCGGCCCCGCCCCTCCCCCCCCCCCGCGCTCCATGCAAAAGCGCGTCCCTGCCTCCCACTCCACACAATCCATCACCACACACACAACGCACACACACACACACACACACACACACACACACAGAGAGAGAGAGGGCGGCATCCCTTCATGACACCGTCATCTCTGCCCTACTGTAAAGTCCCTGAGGAGAGTGTCGAGTTTGCCAGGACAATGCTTACGTATTCTTAGACAGAAGCTATACAAACCATCGTTCCTCGGTATCTTCTACTGAATGCTCGTGGGGAGCGTGAGGTGGAGTAGAAAACGGGGAATAGGAGGGGGGTGAGTATAGTGGGGAGGAGGGGAGGGGAGAGGCGAGAGGTACTGAGGGAAGGGAGGGTATGGGAGGGGAACATGGGATGAGGAGAGGGATGAAGGGAGGA
>NW_028234432.1:29152101-29161050 GCF_977035675.1 Penaeus japonicus | reverse complement strand
AATTCCCGAGAACAAACACACTCCCCGACCCTGGACACACACGCGCACAAAAGAGAGCACACATATTAACTACAGCCCCTTCTCTCCTCTCTTGGTACTTCGTTTTCTTAAGTTTCGCTTGCTAGCAAAATGGAAAATTGAAGCTGTACATGTTGTCTGTCTGTCGGTTTGTCTGTTTGTTTATCTCTGACTCTGTTTCTGTATTTCTCTTTATTCTCTCTCTCTCTCTCTCTCTCTCTCTCTCTCTCTCTCTCTCTCTCTCTCTCTCTCTCTCTCTCCCTCTCTCCCTCTCTCCCTCTCTCCCTCTCTCCCTCTCTCTCTCTCTCCCTCCCTCCCTCCCTCTGTCTATCCCTCCCTATCCCTGTCCCTCCCTATCTCTCTCCCTCCCTCTCTCCCTCCCCAAACCTTTTAAAACCCTTATCTCTTTCCATCTCCTTCCAGTGTCAAACTAAATCTTCTATCCTAATCTTGCTTGTCTTCCCTCCATTTGCTCTGTTCTCTTAAAGTCCCTTAGAAATCCCCTCCATCTTTTCCCCCTTTGAAAGCTACTCCCCCCACCCCCTTCCTCCTCTTCCCCTTTGCCATGCATCTTCTTTTATTCTTCTCCCTTTGTACTTTCTTGTTCTTTCCCTGCTTCGTGTCGTATTTGTGTCTCTTTATTGTGGGCGTGTGCTCTTCTGTGTGTGTGTGTATGTGTGTGTGTTCCTTATTATCATTCCTTTTTTCTTTATTCTCTTTCCTTTTCTTTCTCCCTTCTCATCTGCTTTCTCTCACCCTTGTTCTTTTCTTATCCCTTCCCTCCCTCTCCCCTCCCACCTTCCTTTCTCCTCCTTCTTTCCTCTCCTTTCTCCTCCCTCTCTCCTCCTTCCCCTCTCCCCCTCCCCTATCTCTCTCTTCCTTCCCCTCTCCCCCTCCCACCTTCTTCTTTCCTCCTTCCCTCCCCTCCTACCTCCGTTTCTCCTCCTTCCCTTCCCAAATTCTACTTCCCTCTCTCCAGTCTCCACCTTCCCCTCTCCCCCTCCCACCTTCCTCTTTCCTCCTTCTTCCCTCCCCTCCCACCTCCCTTTCTTTTCCTTCCCCTCTCCAACTCCACCTCCCTCTCTCCTCCTTCCCTTCTCCCCTTCTCCCCCTCCTCTCCCCTCTCGTCGTTCCCCTCTCCCCTTCCTTCCTCCCTCTCTCCTCCTTCCCCTCTCCCTCTCTTATCCGTCCCCTCTACACCTCCCACCTCCCTCTCTTTTACTTCCCCTCTCTCTCTCCTCCGTCTCCATTCCCCTTCCCGCCTCCCACCTCCCCTCCCCCCACCCTCGACCACCTCCCCTCCCTCTACCACCTCCCCTCTCCCCTCGATCACGCGCTCGTTTCCACCTCCGTCATCAGTTCATATTTGTCTCTCCCACATCTGATAAAGCGTGTTTGGAAAGGGTTTGCCTCGCGTGATAGCAGAAAACACGACGAATCAAAGGCGGTTTTTTTCGAGTAACTTGCTCTTTTGTTTTTTCTCTCTCTTTCTTTCTTTTTAGTGGTCTTTTTTTTTCTTTTCTTTTTTCTTCTTTAGCGGTCTTTGGAATCTTTTCTTCTTCTTCGTCTTCTTCTTTAGCGGTCCTAGGAATCATATATTTTTTCTTTCTTTCTTTCTTTACTTTTTGCTGTTCTTATGGTAATCAAAATGGTAGTTGGGGAGGAGGGGGAGGGGCAGGGGAGGGAGAGGAGGAGGGGAAGGGGTAAGGGAAAGGGGAAGGGGAAGGGATAGGGATAGGGATAGGGGAAGGGGAGGGGGAGGGGTAGGAGAAGGAGAAGGAGAAGGGGAAGGGGAAGGGGAGAGGGAGGAGAAGGAGAAGGGGAAGGGGAGGGGGAGGAGAAGGAGAAGGGGAAGGGGAGGGGGAGGAGAAGAGGTGGAGGAGGAGGAGGAGAAAGGGAGGGGGGGAACGGAGTGTGGTGGTGGGGGGTGGGGTACGGAGAGAGGGAGTATGGTAAGAGGATTCGCCAAAGGTTGAGAAAGAGATAGAGGAGGGGTACTAGTTAGAGACAGGTGACGTGAGAGAGATAGACAGATAGAGACACAGAGAGAGAGAGAGAGATAAGCAGTTAGACACAGCGAGACAAAAAAACAGACAGTGGAGCTAGAGGTAGAGAAAGAGGAAAAACAGCAACAATAAAAATGAAACGCTAGCATTAGGAGAAAGTAAGGCACGTGTCTTTTGTTGCAGAGTGAAGCGCAATTGCGTGTGTCAATAAGATCAATGTAAGGGGTTCTTTCTTTGCGTTATTTCCTTTATGATTACGTTTCACTTTCTATTTTCTTTCTTTCTCTCTCTCTCTCTCTCTCTCTCTCTCTCTCTCTCTCTCTCTCTCTCTCTCTCTCTCTCTCTCTCTCTCTCTCTCTCTCTTTCCTCCCTCCCCTCCCTCCACCCTTTCTGTCCCCAGACCAGCTCTTATCGCACGTCCTCACCCCCCCCCCCACTCCACCTACATCTCGCCAACCCAAACCCTTCATCCTCTACGCCCGTACCACCTTCCCCTCCCCTCCCCTCCCCATCCCTCTCTATCCCCTGCCCGCCCACCCCACCCCTCTCTCAGGTCTGGCTATATCGCCCTTTACGCTCTGGAAGACAACAAAACTTTCCCTGAAGTCGAAGTTGTGGGTTTGGGGGTTGGGATTGGGGGGAGGGGGAAGGGGAGGGGGAGGGGGAGGGGGAAGCGAAAGAAGAAGGGAAGGGAGGAAGAGAAGGAGGAGGGAAGAGGAATGAGGGATGTGAGGAAGATCAAAATCAGTGTTTGTGTGAGGTTTGGGGGGGGGTGGCTGGGGGAGGGGGAGGCAGAAGAAGAAGGGAAGGGAGGAAGAGAAGGAGGAGGGAAGAGGAATGAGGGAAGTGAGGAAGATCAAAATCAGTTTGTGTGTGAGGGGGGGGGGGGCAGGGAGAGGTTTAAATTTGGCTTTGAAATGGTGGGGAAAACATTGAAAAAAATACCTACAAAGACGAAGATGAATAGAAAATGGCAGAGAAGTATATTGAAATAATACTATTTACAATACGAAGAGGAAGATCGAAAAAAAATAAAAGACGAAGAAGAGTGAGAAAGAAGAAGAGAGAAAAAAGAAATCAATTACGATAGCCGGAAACCGAATGAAAAGAAACAAGAAGACGAGACGAAAATAAAAGCGAAGGAAATGGAGGAAGAGGAAGGAAGGAAAGGGTAAAACTTTGGCTGCTCGATACACTTTTAAAGCTGGGATTGCGAACAGGAGAGAGAGAGAGAGAAAGAGAGAGAAAGAGAGAGGGGAAGACCAAAAGCTCGTCGACTTGAGCCATCTCGCGTCTTGTCTTCTCTGCTCCTAATTTTGCTCCTTTTGGAGATCGGGAGAAATGTCATGGCAAACTGCAAGGGAGAGAGAGTTAGAGGGAAAGACAGGGCGAGAGATAGAGAGAGAGAGAGAGAGAGAGAGAGAAAGAGAGAGAGTTAGAGTTAGAGAGAAAGAGAGAGTTTGAGAGAGAGTAAGAGAGAGAGAGAGAGAGTTAGAGTTAGAGAGAGAGAGAAAGAGAGATAGAGTTAGAGAGAGTTAGAGTTAGAGAGAAAGAGAGAAAAGGTGTGTGTGTGTGGGGGGGGGGGCTAGGCTGACGAATAGAGATAAACCAAACGAAGCAGTTCGATACATAAGCAGAAAAAAATGGAATATATCTATCTATCTATATCTATATATCTATCTCTCTCTATATATATACATATGTACATACATATACATATATACATGCCTATCGAAAAAGAGATTCAGATCAGAATATGTAATCTACACATCAATGCAAAAAAGAAAAGAAAAAAAAGTAAAAGAAAAGAAAAAAAAAGAAAAGAAAAAAAGAAAGAAAAGGAAAAGGGCGAGTAAGGAAATTCTCAGCGTGGGCGGGGGAGGGCTGCAAGACTGGCAGTGAGCCAAGGCGAAGTATAAACACATGGCTCACACTTCCATCTGCCAGGTATGTTATGATGACGTCATATTAAGCGGGCTGTGCCAGTCTGAGCTTCTTTTTGTCTTAATTTTCCTCCTTCTGTTTTTCTCTCTGTTTTTGTTCTCCTTTCCGTCTGTCTGAATGTCTCTGTCTGTTTGTCTCGCTGGCTGGCTGACTGTCTGTGTCTCTCTTATTCTCTCTCTTTCTCTCTCTCTCTCTCTCTCTCTCTCTCTCTCTCTCTCTCTATATATATATATATATATATATATATATATATATATATATATATATACAGTATATATAATTTCTCCCCTTCCCTCCCTTTCCCACCTACCCTTCCTTCCTCCCTCTCTCTCCCTCCCTCCCTTTGTACTTTTCATCTCTTTTTTTTTCATAACATCTTTCACGGCCCTGTTGCAACATGCAGACGAACTCCCTTGCAATAAGAATGGACGTAATGTCGCGTGTATGACGTAAGCACATAACGAAGCCTTGAGCTCACGTTTGAGACCTCTTCCCTGTGCCAGGTTGCGGGGAAGAGAGAGAGGAGTGGGAGGGAAGAGGGGAGGAGGGAGAGGGAGGAGGAGGAAAGAGGGGAAGAGAGAGAGAAGGAGGGGGAGGGAAGAGGGGAGGAGGGAGAGGGAGAGGGAGGAGGACGAAAGAGGGGAAGAGAGAGAGGAGTGGGAGGGAAGAGGGTAGGAGGGAGAAAGAGAGGGAGGAGGAGGAAAGAGGGGAAGAGAGGGAGAAGGAGTGGAAGGGAAGAGGGGAGCAGGGAGAAGGAGAGGGAGGAGGAGGAATGAGGGGAAGAGAGAAAGATTGGAAGGGAATAGGGGAAGAGGGAGAGGGAGAGGGAGGAGGAGGAAAGAGGTGAAGAGAGAGAAAAGAATTGGAAGGGAAGAGGGGAGGAGAGAAAGGGAGAGGGAGGAAGAGGAAAGAGGGGAAGAGAGAGAGAAGGAGGGGAGAAGGGAGAGGGAGGAGGAGGAAAGAGGGGAAAAGAGAGAGGAGGAGGGAAGAGGGAAAGAGGGAGAAGGAGGAAATAGGAGAGGAGGGAGAGGGTGGGAAGAAGGGAGGAGGGGGAAGGAGGGAAGAGGGGAGGTGGGAGAGGAAGAGGGAGAGGGAGGGGCAGAAGGAGAAGGAGGGAGAGAGGGAGGGGAGAAAAGAGAAGGAGGAAAGAATGAAGGAGGGAGAGGGAGTGAAGAGAGGAGAAGGGAGAGGGAGAGGGGGAGGAATGGGGGGGAATAGGAGAGGAGGGGGACGGAGGAAAGAGGAAGAAGAAGAGGGAGAAGAGAGGGGTAAAAGAGTGGAAAGAAAAATAAAGATAATCATAACAATTATCATTATCATTATCATTCTTATCAATAGCATTATATCATCATTACTAACTCATTACTTTTATCAATATCATCTTTATCATTATCATGATAAATAGTACTACCATCACCATCAATATTATCCTCTTTATAATCACTATCATCATAACAACAAACATTTCTAACAATCATTAAAATAACCATAGAGCGGCGAGTGAAAAAGAAAAGTTTCCAACTACCAATTACCATCAGAGTTGCCAAACAGGCCATTAACTTCCGTGACATGATGGTGATAGAGAGCAGATTAAGGAGACACGAATCCTTTTAACACCCACATGTCAAGCGTATGCCAGGCGACCACACGACCTGCTTGCTTTCCTGGTTGAATGCTTGTTTTCCTTCTTGAGTGCTTGCTTTCCTGGTTGATTGTTTGTTTTCCTTCTTGAGTGCTTGCTTTCCTGGTTGATTGCTTGTTTTCCTAGTTGATTGCTAGTTTTTCTGGTTATTTGCTTGTTTTTCTAGTTAACTGTTTTTTTCCTGGTTGATTTCTTGTTTTCCTGGTTGATTGCTTGCTTCCCTGGCTGATTTCTTGTTTTCCTGGTTGGTTGCTTGTTTCCATGCTGGTGTTTTTCTCTGCTTGATTGTTTGTATGTCTGACTGATTACTTGCTTTCATGCTGGTTTTGTTTATCTGCTTGGTTGCTTACTTACATACTTGTTTGTATATCTGTTTGATGGCTTGTTTTCAGGCTGATGTGTTGTTCTGCTTGATTGCCTGTTTGTATGATTTGTTTTCGTCTGTTTGTTTATTGTACTTATTTATAAGTGTAAGTGTTTTCCCCTTTGCTTGTATGTCTTTTAATCTTCGTACTGGTTCCTCTGCTTGTTTATGCGTTGCTTGTCTGTCTGAGCAGATTATCGTGTTATGTTTGCACACTGTGCCTATTTGAGAATTTACATGGCTCTATGCCTATCTGTCTGTTAAGAGAATCAGCCTAAGCAGATATACTGACAAACAGACAAACATGCAAACAAATAATCAAGCAGTACACACATAAAAGAGGAACACGCACATTCAGAGCAAATCAATATTCAAAGATGGAAAATTTAAAGCATTTATTTAGACATTTAGTTGTAAACCGGAATCATAATAGGATATATCAGAACCAAATTTAATATTAATATTACTGACGAGAGACACGTAAAGAACTAAAGGAAATAGGAAAAAGGCTAAGCTGACATGTAATCATTATTATTATTCTATTATTATCATTTTTATTTTATTATTATTTTTTTTTTTTTTGAGCCATTTATATTATTCTTTTTATGAATAATCCTAGCAAATAATGACAAGTTCCTAGTGGGTTTTATTCTGCAGGAAATTATCATGCAGATAAATAAAAAGTTTAGTCAAAGGAAATTATATCTTACAAATATAATCATAAGCCTTTAACTGCACTATGCGTTTTTACAACAGTGTTGAAAATTATAAATAATCATGTTTCAAAGGTCAAAACTGAGTTTAAACGGACAAGATACTTATATATAGTTTAGCTGGTTGATATATACAGAATAACTAATAGCATGCACGTGTACAGACATTTTTTGCCAGTATGCAAGCTGACACACACGAAAGCACACACTCACACACACACTTAGACACACACACACACACAAACACACACTTAGAGACACACACACGCACACACACTTAGAGACACACACACACAAACACACACTTAGAGACACACACACGCACACACACTTAGAGACACACACATTAAGACACACACACACACACACATACACGTACACACACATACACACACAAACACACACACACTTAGACACACACACACACATACACACACACACACACACACACACACATCGCATGGTTTGAAGTTTAAGGAAGTGCGTTTTGCTCCCTCTGGCTGGCACACAAACACGCGCCCACACATAAACACTCTCTCGTCTTGCTCTTCTCTCTCTCTCTCTATTTCTCCCTCTCTATTTCTCTCCTCTCTCTCTCTCTCTCTCTCTCTCTCTCTCTCTCTCTCTCTCTCTCTCTCTCTCTCTCTCTCTCTCTCTCTCTCTCCCTCTCCCTCTCTTTTCCGCCCATCTTTCTCGTCCCTTTCCCTCTATCCCCATTTCCTCTTTCTCTCATTTCTTCTCTCTCTCTCTTTTCTTTCCTTTTTCCAACTCCTTTTATCTCATTCATCCATCAGCCTTACGTCATCGGAGAACTTGGTTGATGCGTCTCCAACATCCACGCGTGCATTATGCATAGATTGATTGACAGACAGATGGGATGGGGAGGGAAGGAGAGAGGGGAGGGAAGAGGGGAGGGAAGGAGGGGGGGAAGGAGGGAGAGGAGGGAAGGTGGGAGGGGAGGGAAGGAGGGAGGGGGGGAAGGAGGTAGGGGAGGGAAGGAGGTAGGGGAGGGAAGGAGGTAGGGGAGGGAAGGAGGTAGGGGAGGGAAGGAGGTAGGGGAGGGAAGGAGGTAGGGGAGGGAAGGAGGTAGGGGAGGGAAGGAGGTAGGGGAGGGAAGGAGGTAGGGGAGGGAAGGAGGGAGGGGAGGGAAGGAGGGAGGGGAGGGAAGGAGGGAGGGGAGGGAAGGAGGGAGGGGAGGGAAGGAGGGAGGGGGAGGGGGAAGGAGAGAGGAGGGAAGGAGGGAGGGGAGGGAGGGAGGGAAGGAGGGAGGGGAGGGAAGGAGGGAGGGGAGGGAAGGAGGGAGGGGAGGGAAGAAGGGAGGGGAGGGAAGGAGGGAGGGGAGGGAGAGAGGGGAGGGGAGGGAAGGTGGGAGAGGAGGAGGGAGGGAGGGGAGGGAAGGAGGAAGGGGAGGGAGGGGAGGAAGGAGGGAGGAGAAGGAAGGAGGGAGGGGAGGGGAGGGAAGGGAAGGAGGGAGGAGAGGGAAGGAGGGAGAGGAGGGAAGGTGGGAGGGGAGGGAAGGAGGGAGGGGAGGGGAGGGAAGGAGTGGAGAGAGGGAACGGGTGAGGGGAGGGAAGTAAGGAAGAAGGGAAGGGGGGGGAAAGAGTGAAGAGAGGGAACGGGTGAGGAGAGGGAAGGGAGGGAAGGAGTGAAGAGAGGGAACGGGTGAGGGGAGGGAAGGAAGGAAGAAGGGAAGGGGGGAAAGAGTGAAGAGAGGGAACGGGTGAAGGGAGGAAAGAAGGGAACGGAGGGAACAGAGTGAGGGGAGGGAAGGGAGGGAGGAAGGGGAGGGGAGAGAAGGAATTAGGGAGTGGAGGGAACGGGCAAGGTTTTCGGGAGGGCGTTGGGGAAGGGGAGAGGAGGGAAAGAGTGAGGCGAGGGAAGGGAACATGGGAAGTGTTCGGGAGAGGTAAAGAAATATAAGGGGGGCGGGGGGAAGGGAATGAGATTGCGTGCTAAGGAGTGAGGGGAGGGAGCGGAGGAGATGTAAGGAAGGGATAGGGGGTAGGAGGGGGGGAGGAGTTGGTACGGATAGGACAGAGGAACTAAGGAGTGAGTGGAGGGAATGGGGAAGGTACAAGGGAAGGAGTGAAATGAGGGAAGGAGGAGGGGAGAAAGTGCTGGAGGGAGAAGGGAATGTGAGAGGGAGGGGGAGGGGGGGAGGAGAAGGACCTTGGGGCGGCAGAGACGGGGACACATGTAGAGGGAGTCGAGTGGGCGGGAGGGAGAAGTCGTCTAAACCACCCACTCTAATTCCTTTGCTTG
>NW_028234432.1:29124601-29129601 GCF_977035675.1 Penaeus japonicus | reverse complement strand
CTTTTATTGACATCAAGGGTCATACTCAGACATCAAGTATACATGTAGTGCCCCATCATAAAAAGTGAATAGACATATATAACTAATAATACACACATTACCGATGTTTCATTTGATTTTACAAGTATACTACCACTACAGTTTTCAGATGATTTCCAAGTTCTACTACAGATTGTATTGAGGTTGCTGCCCGAAGACTAGTGTAAACGTCTGTGACTGTAAGCAAACAAAATATTGCTCCATCTTCTGTAGCATATTTGCAGGAGGTCCCTCCTTTCCTGTGGTGTATTGGCTGGCGAACTCGAGAACTCTTGTTGATACTGGCGCTCAAGCAAGGACTGCGGCTAGGGGCTGCAAAAGGTTCGGAAACCGATACTGAAGCAGCTTCTAAAACAGGCACTGAAACCAGCTTTGAAGCAGGTGTTGAAGTAGGCGCTGAAATTGGTGCTGAAGCAGGTGCTAAAGTTTATATCTAAACAGCTTGTTGTTTCTTCAGTGATTTATATTTTCTGTCTTTCGAATGACCTGTTCGCAATGAAGAATTTACATTAGGTTCAGGTATGCAATTAACGCATTTCAATTGGATGTAATTACCTTGAGATTTTTTTTTTTCGTTCGGTGCACTTGTTGCTAGCGTGAATGTAGTTGCATGTGGACCTGCGTATGTCTCATGTCCTCATTTTGCATACTTGAAGCAAAATTGGGAAGGTGATGTAAAGGCAGCAGACCTAAATGACACAATAAATGAGGATTTTTTTTGCCCTTCGTACATTATGATTTTTTTTTTCGTTACCATAGCATCATTTTTTACAACACGTTGAGCATGTAAGATGCTTTCATATAGTCTGTAATCTCATTATTTTTTTAAATATCAAACTCTTATTATTCCAATAATTGTTATGTCTATAAGAATTCCCACATTCTTTCACCTTACGTAGATAATGTCTCGATCTAATTTGAGTATTAGGTCTTTTAGTTTTCTTAAAAGGTGGCCATATTTGGAACTTTAGGATTGATAGACAAACACACACACACACACACACACACACACACACACACACACACACACACACACACACACATATATATATATGTATACATATATCGATAATATATATATATATATATATATATATATTATATATATATATATATATATATATACATATGTATAAATTAACATCGATACATACATACATACAAACATATATATAATATATATATAAAAATAGTATATATATATATATATATTATATATATATATATAATATATAAGAATGGAGAGAGAGAGAGAGGTTTAAAGTTGAGGAGAGAAACGCGACTGTAGTTGATGGAGATGAGAGTGAATTCCGAAGGGAAGTTTGTGGAAGGAATGAGAGAGAAGAGGAGAGAGAGAGAGAGAGAGAGAGAGAGAGAGAGAAAAGGAGAAAGAGAAAGAAAGAGAGAGAGAGAGAGAAAAGGAGAAAGAGAACGAAAGAGAGAGAGAGAGAGAAGGAGAGAACGAAAGAGAGAGAGGGGGTGGGAGAAACACAGAGAGAGAAAGACAGAGAGACAAAGAGAGGGAGAGAGAGAGAGAGACAGAGAGAGACAAAGAGAAAGAGAGAGAGAGAAATCATAGCTTCAGGTCAGAGCTCTCATCGTTACGTAACGTAAAATGCTCCTTCCCATAATAGGATCCCTTCGAGCACACGCGAGTCTCCCCTTACTCAACTAAGTGCTTCCCCAAGAGATGGCGCTGCGGAGGATCAAGCGGGCATTTTGAGGTTCCCTTTTGAGGTACTTTGCTTGCTCTTCTAATGGCGAAAGTTTTACGCTGGGAAAGCCTCGTGAATCCCCGTCGATGTGCTCTCTCTCTCTCTCTCTCTCTCTCTCTCTCTCTCTCTCTCTCTCTCTCTCTCTCTCTCTCTCTCTCTCTCTCTCTCTCTCTCTTCTCTCTCTCTCTCTCTCTTTTTCTCTCTCTTCTCTCTCTCTCTCTCTCTCTCTCTCTCTCTCTCTCTCTCTCTCTCTCTCTCTCTCTCTCTCTCTCTCTCTCTCTCTCTCTTTCTCTCTCGCTCTCTCGCTCTGTCTGTCTGTCTGTTTGTCTCTCATTCCTCTCTCGTTCTGCCTCTCAAATGTCCTCTCCTTCACGTACTCATCCCGTCCCCTCCTCCCCCTCCCTCTTTCCACCCCACCCCCCACCCTCGACACAAGACGGAAACACAGCAGCATCCGTCTGATGTCCGCATAGCTGGCGGATGCTCTTGCTCTTGGGGAGAGGCTCTCAAGAGTGGCCGCAGTCATTAGCTAATGCTCTTGGAAAAGGGTGGCGAGTGTGAGAGAACATTTCTTTTTTTTCTCTCCCTCTCTTTGAAAACTTTACTTTACAATTTTATTTTTATAGAATATTTCTATATTTATTTCATTTTTGGGATTTTTTTTTTCTTCTCTTTTGAAAACTAAAATTCACAAAATTCTAGAATGTTTCTTTCTTCTCTCTTTATATGATTTTTTTATATGTCTTTTTGAAGAATCAAATTTTACTCTTTTTTTTTTATCAATCTTTCTCTTTTTTGTGTGGGGGGTTGCTGTTGTTTTTTTCGGGGTTGTCGTCAGGTAGAAGGAGAGAGGCGAAATGAATCTACTAATTCTCTTATGCAAGGAAATCTACTTCTTTTCCGTCTTGCTTTGTTTTCATTCTGCTAATTAGGGAGAAGAGAAACGAGAAGAGGGGAAGGGGAAAGGGAAGGGATAGAAGTAGTAAAAGAGAGAAGGAAGAGGGGAAGATAAGGAAAAAAAGGAGGGAGGGGAAACACTGTGTGTTGGGCGGCGGGGGCGGGTTGTTCAGTTGTCGAAGCGGTGTTTCCTGGTGTGTGTGTCGGTTGGGGGTTTTTGATCAGTGGTGGCAGGGTTTGTCCCCGTCCCCCCGTACCTGGCCGTCCCTCACACGAACCTGTCTTGCCCTTCCCTGCCCTTCCCTGCCCTTATGCCTCCTCTTCCCTTTCCTCCACGTGGAATTGTAACGTCATTACTGGATGCTGTTCCCACAGAGGTAACATTTAGGTGAGATGAGGATGCTTGCTCATCTTGGTCTCCCTGTCAGACCTCTTGCTCCATCTCGTTCTCTCTCTCTCTCTCTCTCTCTCTCTCTCTCTCTCTCTCTCTGTCTCTCTCTCTCTCTCTCTCTCTCTCTCGCTCTCTCGCTCTCTCTCTCTCTCTGTCTGTCTCTCTTTGTCTGTCTCTCTCTGTCTTTCTTTCTCAATCTCTTCTCCTCCTCCTCCTCCTCACTCCACCTCTCCTCTCTTTTTTACTTTATTTTTCTTCCTCTGCATTTAGCTGTGTTTCTTATTTTGTGTTCTTGTCTATCTCGCTGTTTAGAGGGTGGGGGAAAGGGTGGGGGTGGGGGATAGAGGGACTCTTTCCGCTTGTCTCTTTATTTCCTTCCTTCCCTCCTTCCGCCCTTCCCATCTCTCTTCTTTCATCTTTGCCTTCACTCCACCTCCCTCTTGCTCCCCTTCATTTCCCCTTCCCCTTCCATCTCCCCCTCCCGATCCTCCTCTTCTTCCCCTTCTTTTTCCCTTCCCTCTCCTTTTTTTCTCCTTCCCCTTCCCCTTCCCCTTCCCTCTCCCCCTCCCTCTCCCCCTCTCTTTTCCCTTCTTTTCCCCTTCCCTCTCCTTCTTTTCTCCTTCCCCTTCCCAATGCCCTTCCGTCTCCCTCTCCCTCCCTATCTTTTCCCCTTTCTCTTCCCCTTTCCTCTCCTCCCCCCCCCCTTCCTAATTCCTTTCATTATCCTTCCCCTTCTTTTCCCCTTCCCCTTCCCAATGCCCTTCCGTCTCCCTCTCCCTCCCTATCTTTTCCCCTTTCCTCTCCTCTCACTCCCCTTCCCCCTTCCCCATTCCTTTCATTCTCCCTCCCCTTCTTTTCCCCTTCCCCTTCCCATTGCCCTTCCGTCTCCCTCTCCCTCCCTATCTTTTCCCCTTTCCTCTCCTCTCCTCACCCCTTCCCCATTCCTTTCATTCTCCCTCCCCTTCTTTTCCCCTTCCTCTTCCCATTACCCTTCCGTCTCCCTCTCCCTCCCTATCTTTTCCCCTTTCTCTTCCCCTTTCCTCTGCTCTCCTCACCCTCCTCCTCCCTTCCCCATTCTTTTCATTCCCCCCCCCTTCTTTTCCCCTTCCTCTTCCCTCCTCCAGAAGACAGACAGGAAGAGCTTTTGTGTCGCGAAGGACACCGGGGAAGAGCGTGTGTGTTCTGATGTTATAATGAGCCTTTCTATTGTTACGTGATTCGCTTTTCGTTATCTCCTTTTGTCTGAGTTGTCTGATCTTTTATCTTTATTATCTTTGTATTTATTTTTCTTTATTTGCTTTCTTCATTCGTTTTGCGTTTTTTGTTGTTGTTGTTGTTGTTGTTGTCTTTTTGTTTCTGGCTTTCTTGTTCTCGCCTCATTGTTTGTTTGTTTGTTTGTTTGTGTGTGTTTGTGTGTGTGTGTTGTGTGTTGTGTGTTGTGTGTGTTTTGTGTGTGTGTGTGTGTGTGTGTTTGCTGATCTCTCCCCCCCCCACTCTCTCCCTCTCTCGCTTTATATACACATCACTTACTCACTCGTTCACTCACACACTCACTCACTCTCTCTTCCTTTCTCTCCCTCTCCCTATTTATCTCGCTTACTCACTCACACACACTCTCTCTCTCTCTCTCTCTCTCTCTATCTATCTATCTATCTCTCTTTCATTTACTCTCTCTCTCTCTTTCACTTACTCCCTTCCCTTTTTCTCCTTTTCTCATCCCTACTCCTCTCCTCCTCCACCATTCTCCCTTTCTCTCGCTTTCTCTCTCTCTCTCTCTCTCTCTCTCTCTCTCTCTCTCTCTCTCTCTCTCTCTCTCTCTCTCTCTCTCTCTCTCTCCCTCTCTCTCCTTTCTCTCTGTCTCTCTCTCTCTCTCCCTCCGTACCAAAAGGAAGAGCAGCCATTTCTGTTGGAGGAGATTCCCTGATAAGATAAAGTGAGTGAGCAGATTTGCCCTCAAA
>NW_028234432.1:29104601-29107101 GCF_977035675.1 Penaeus japonicus | reverse complement strand
TATACACCCAAACCCGAAATTAACGACAATAAAATAAACAAATAAACAGCGTACTTGACGAAAAATAAATCAAATGTTTTGTACCAAGACACGTTGACGTCACTGAGTCTCCCTGACGATTTTCTTCGTGTTTTAAATACATTAGATTTTTTTTTTTTTTTTTGTCTGACTTCACGAACGTATTTTTTTTCCGAATTATAGAGATCGATGAAATATTGGTGATAAAAGGACCAAGAAATAAACATCAATATAAGTAGACGAAAAATTAAGGACAACAACAAGAGCAAAGACGTAAATTTTAATGACATGATTTCTCTTTCTTTCTTTCTTTTTTTTTTTTTTTCTTTTTTTCTCTATCTCTCTTACTTTGACCTTACCTTCTGTGCGTCTTTCTTTCTTAATCTTTCTCGCTCTCTGTATTTATGTATATATGCTTTTATATATGTATATATATATATATATATATATATATATATTTGTATGTATATATATATATATATATATATATATATATATATATATATATATATATATATATATATATATATATATATATATATATATATATATATATATATATATACATATATACATATATAATTTACCATCTTTCCATATCCAGCGACAGATGTCATAACTAAATCTTGGCTGGGAGGCGTTCAATCATTAATCACATGATGTTCTCCAAAGTTGAAAGCGTCGAAGTAACAACCAATGTTTACGTGAGTGTTTATAAACAAAGAAATCACTCGAACAATTAAAATAACAAATAGTGTGATCTGTTCTCATTTTTAACACAGGACATTTACGATTGATTTACCTATTTCATTTGTTCCTTTTATTTTACATCGATGTATCTCTCATTATTCCCTTTAATCTATTTTACAATCATTTCCATCTCGCTGTTTATCCATTGCAGCCGATGCATCCCATGTTTTGCATCACTTGGAGATTAAAAAAAAAGTATCCTTTCGCAGGCTTTGGAATTAATCACGTTACTAACACAGAGCTATTTGGTGTCAAGATCTGATTCTGGTGAAAAATTTTACGACCAATTTCAACAGGACTAGGAGTGCAATTGAATGTGTACTCTTTTATTGTATCTCTGTTTCACCCCCCTTTTTTCTCATCTCATCTTCTTCTCTTCTTCTTTCTCTCTCTCTTTGTCTCTCTTTCTTTTTCTTTCTTTTTCTCTCTCTCTCTTCCTCTTTTTCTTTTCTTTCTCTCTCTTTTTTTTCTCTCTCTCTGTCTCTCTACATCTCTCTGTCTCTCTCTCTCTCTCTCTCTCTCTCTCTCTCTCTCTCTCTCTCTCTCTCTCTCTCTCTCTCTCTCTCTTCCGGAAAAAATGTTGCTGGAGAATTAAAATAAAAATGTGTTTATGGAGACAATAACAAGCGCTCATTTTCTTTTCAACGATGCAAATGAGGTAACTGTGACGCTTTTGTGTTATGTAACCTCACAGATGAACTCTTTGTGTGGTGATCAGGAGGTATTTTGCATTTTTTTTTATTTTTTTTTTTGTCTTGTTTGTGTCCTTCGCTATCTCTCCTCTCTCTTGTCTATCTGACTGTTTGTCTGTCTGTCTGTATCTCTCTCTCTCTCTCTCTCGCTCTCTCTCTCTTTCTCTCTCTCTCTTTCTCTCTCTCTCTCTCTCTCTCTCTCTCTCTCTCTCTCTCTCTCTCTCTCTCTCTCTCTCTCTCTCTCTTTCTCTCTCTCTCTTTCTCTCTCTCTCTCTCCGTGTGTTAGCGCTTGCCTATCCTGTAGATGTGCGTGTGCTCGCGCATGTGGGTGTGGGAATGCCTTCGTATGTGCGCGTTCGACTGTGTTTTGTCCTTAAAACGATCCGCTTTTGAGTCCAAATTGGAACAGCAGAATAATCCCCAGTAATTCCTCGGAGCTCCGCTGTAAACGTGCCCGCGGATGTGCAGTTATACCCTAATCCTCCTCAAGCTGTCCCCCCACCCCCTACCCCCTACCCCCACCCCCTTCCCCTTACCACCACCCCTACTCTTGGCTATTCTTCTCTCCCCTCTTCTTCTTCTTTCTTCTTTGTTCTCTCTCTCTCTCTCTCTCTCTCTCTCTCTCTCTCTCTCTCTCTCTCTCTCTCTCTCTCTCTCTCTCTCTCTCTCTCTCTCTCTCTCTCTCTCTCTACATTTCTTTCTATTCTGTCTTCAATCTCTCGCTTTCTTCCTTTCCATCCTTTTCTTTGATTATCTTCCTCCTTCTTTTCCCCAACTCTCCCTTCTCCCTACCTTCATCTTATTCTTCTCTCCTTCCTCTTCTCCCTCTCTTTCGTATCATCCCCTCCTTTTCCTCCCATTCTATTTTCTTCCATTTCTCCTCATCCTCGTCCTCCCTCTCCTTCTCTCTCTCCTTCCCCTCCTCTTCTCTCCCTTCCCCTCCATCCTCCTCCTCCACCTTTCCTTCCCTGTCTCTTTATCCCGGTATTCGATTTTTCCAACAGCTGACAACATTCGCAAATGCCACCAACGCGACCGTG
>NW_028234432.1:29094601-29097101 GCF_977035675.1 Penaeus japonicus | reverse complement strand
CCGCGTAAAGCTTAAGAAGAACTCTACTTTTAAGACGTCGCATAAAGGGTGAAGTGTCTCACAAAATTTGCTTTAAGATGCCTTAAAATTCTTGAGGTGTTTCACAATGTTTCATTTGTCTCCGTGCTAAAAAAGATAAAAAGGGATTACCATAAGATTTTTTATATCCTGTAAAGATTTTTAAGACCTACTCTAAATCTGAAGTGTTTCAGGAGTATTCTTAATGTTTATTTAGACAGTGTCAAGACGTTCCAACGTGTTATGATGATCATTTCAAGTATACTTCCCAAAGAAAAAGAAGAAGAAAAAAAGGGGAAAAATGTCTATCTATCTATCTATCTCTCTCTCTATATATATATACATATGTATATATATATATATATATATATATATATATATATATATATATATATATAGTTCTATATAAATATATCTATATTACATATGTGTATATATTACTATATTTATATATATATATATTTATATTTATATATAAACATATATGTTTCACTCCACTCCACACCCCCGTTTAAAAAACTATATACATAACTTAATACAAATATATGCATACATATATATACTTTTTTTTTTTTTTTTTTTTTTTTTTTTTTTTTTGTTATAGCAAAGTCCTCAACAAGGCATCCATTGTCCCACAGGACTTTCATATTTCCTATACCTTTCTTCGGTATCCTTTCCTCTCCCCCCCACCCCCCTCTGCTTGAGAACGGGCACTCCCCCTCCCCCTCCCCATCACACTATCCCCCCATCTCATCACTTCATACGCCCCCCACCCCCCTTCCTCCTGCCTCGCTATACCCGCACCCCGTAACCCTCCCCACTCCAGATCCTCATCCCGTGCCCCCTCCCCCTAGCTTGCCCCGCCCCCCAGCCCGTCGGCGAGACTATAAAGCATAAAGCTCTAAACAGACGCTTCATTAAGAGAGCTTTTGGGAGACGCCGAGGACCCGAGAAGCTCCATAAATCTTCGACTTCTTTGCAATTTCTTTCACATTCTTCTCTCTATCTATCTGTTTGTCTTTGTATCTGTTTATATATCTGTGTTCCTGGCTCCCTCAACTTCTCACTCTTACTTTTTACTTATCTGTCTCTTTTGTACATTTATCTGCCTTTATGTGTGTCTGTTCCTGTCTCTGGCTGTCTTTGTCTCTGCCCACCCCCCCTCTCTCTTTCTCCTGCTGTTCTCTGCCTGTCGCGCTTTTCTCCTGCTATGGCTCTCTCTACTATCTCTCCTCTTTCTCCCCACTACCGCTATCTGTCTCTCTATCTCTCTCCTTTTATTCATTTTTGTTCTGGGTCAGTACTCTCTCTCTCTCTACAATCTCTTCTACTCTCTCGCTTCTCTCTACTCCTCTCTCTTCTCTCTTCACTCTCTCTCTCTCTCGATCTCTCTCTCTCTCTATCGTTCCTCTCTTCTCTCATCTGTTTTTTCCCTCATCTCACTCAAAAACAACACAACTCTTTATAATACCTTCTACAAACTCACGGACTTAGTCTTTGTGTCGTCGTCTGCGGGTTCTCCTCTCTCTCTCCTCTCTCTCAGCTCTCTCTCTTTCTCTCTCACTCTCTCTCTCGCTTCTCTATCTCCCTCTTTCTCTCTCTCTCTCTCTCTCTCTCTCTCTCTATCTCCTCTCTCTCAATTTTCTCTCTCCTCTTTCTCTCTCTCTCCTCTCTCCTCTTCCTCTCTCTTCTCTCACACTCTCTCTCTCTCTCTCTCTCTCCCTCTCTCTCTCTCTCTCTCTCTCTTGTTAGACTCTCTCTCTCTCTCTCTCTACTATCTATCTATCTCTGCAGTTTGTCTGTTCCCTCTGTCTCTCTCTCCCCCCCCTCTGTATCTCTCTCTCTCTCTCTCTCTCTCTCTCTCTCTCTCTCTCTCTCTCTCTCTCTCTCTTTATGTCTGTCAGTCTCTCTCTCTCTCTCTCTCTCTCCTCTTCCTCTTCCCCAAGATATTGTTGGGGGTTTACAACAATAGGTACAGCATGCAGTGAGAAAAACGTAGGCGGTTCACCATAACAATATATCACTCCGTAGACAGCAGTGTTCAGAACAGCAACACATAAATTCTATTGCTAAAAATAAAAATAAAATGCAAGAGAGAGAGAGAGAGAGAGAGATTTTGGAGGAGGGAGCGGGGGAAGAGGGGTAAAGAATAGGGGAGAGGGAGGAGGAAAGAAGAAAGGAAGTAAAGGGGTGAGAGAAAAATGGAGGGCACGGATGAAGATTATTTTATATATATCTATAATATTAGGAGCCGAGAGAGGAGAGTGAGAGAGAGAGAGGACGAGAGAGATCCTTGGAGAGAAGAGGCCAGAGAGAGAGAGAGAGGAGAGAGAGAGAGAGAAGGATGTATTGAGAGAGAGAGAGAGAGAGAGAGAGAGAGAGAGAGAGAGAGAGAGAGAGAGAGAGAGAGAACATGAAAAAAAAGAAAGAAAGAAAGAATAAAAAAAGAGAAATACACGAAAACAAACAAACAAAAACCTTT
>NW_028234432.1:29082101-29089601 GCF_977035675.1 Penaeus japonicus | reverse complement strand
GAAGAGGAAAAATGGATCATGTTAAGATGTAGAATTAAAGAGAAGAAAAAAAGCATTCTTTCGCAGGAAATGAGAGAGAGAGAGAGAGAGAGAGAGAGAGAGAGAGAGAGAGAGAGAGAGAGAGAGAGAGAGAGAGAGAGAGAGAGAGAGAGAGAGAGGAAGGAATATAAACCAACCAACAAAACCAAATGACACACACACCATACAAGCCACATCAAAGGAAAAAAAGGGTACACACTATACAAACAGAAATAAAGAAACGAGGAAGAGAAAGAAGATTAAAAAAACAAAAAAACAAAAACAAAAACAAAAACAAAAAAAGCTCCCTAGAAAAAAAAGAAAAAAAATTCACACACCCACGCCAGCCTCAGACACACAATCAGAACAAAACCATATTCTGATTTCTTATCTCCCGCTGTAAGGTTTCTTGTATTTTTACTTACACTGCAAGTCCGTAGTGGTTTGGGATGGGGTAGGGGGAAGGGGGGAAAGGGGAAAGGCGGGAGGGCTGGGGAGGGGGAGGGGAAGGGGGAGGGGGAAGGCGGGAGGGCTGGGGAGGGGGAGGGGAAGGGGGAGGGGAGTGGAGAGTTTTGTGCGGGTGTGTGAGGGTGTTTGTATGTTTGTATGGGAGGGGTGTGTTTTTGCTTATGACTGTTTGTTTATGCTTTTGTTTCGGGGGGATAGTTGTGTTTCTTTGCTTGTGATCATTGGTTTGTGCTTGCTCAAAAGGGGTGTCTCTTTATCAGTGATTGTTTGTGTGTGCGTGTGTGTATGTTTGTAATTTTCGCATTCGTAAGTTCTAGCGTGTGTCTTTGTGTCTGTTTGTGTCTATATGTGTATGCATTTTAATGGTTACGTGCCTGGCGTGCTTGTGTTTACGTAAGCATGCAAGTGTTGAAAGCAGTTTTATTCGTCCTGTAAAACACAATACCAAAATTGTATCCTCATTGTTGGTAGGAAAAAGAAGAAAACTTATTCTCTTTCATAAAATTATATGAATTGTTATATATATTCTTGTTATCATTGAAGTCATTATCAACAATAAATATTAACGCATGCCGGTAAAAAAAATTCTTTACCACTCATGATAACTCATATGTATAATTTTTTAAAATGATTTGTCTAAATGTTACCGTAGAAATTATTAATTAAAATAATGCTCACTACTATAATAAAAACAAATTCAAAGAGAAACCTTAATTAAAACTTCTTTTTCTTTTGATGACCTTATGCAAATTATCTTCTCAAGAGACAGTGTCAGAAGCAGGAGGAAGGGAAGTAAGGAGGGAGGGAAGGAAGTAGGGAGGGAGGGAGGGAAGGAAGTAGGGAGGGAGGGAAGGAAGTAGGGAGGGAGGGAAGGAAGTAGGGAGGGAGGGAAGGAAGTAGGGAGGGAGGGAAGGAAGTAGGGAGGGAGGGAAGGAAGTAGGGAGGGAGGGAAGGAAGTAGGGAGGGAGGGAAGGAAGTAGGGAGGGGAGGGAAGAAAGTAGGGAGGGAGGGAAGAAAGTAGGGAGAGGAGGGAAGAAAGTAGGGAGGGAGGGAAGAAAGTAGGGAGGGAGGGAAGGAAGTAGGGAGGGAGGCAAGGAAGTAGGGAGGGGAGGGAAGAAAGTAGGGAGAGGAGGGAAGAAAGTAGGGAGGGAGGGAAGAAAGTAGGGAGGGGGGGAAGGAAGTAGGGAGGGAGGGAAGAAAGTAGGGAGGCGAAAGGGAAAGAGAGAGAGAGGAAACGGCAGAACGGACATATGCATTAGTATATACGAAACAGGGTAGATAGAAAGAGTAGAGGGAAAAATGGAAGAAGGGAAGACGAGAAGAAATAGAGATCAATACATACAAATACAATATTAGTGGACAGGTAGACTGAGAAAGAGATAATGTACACGCAGAAAGCCTAGAGAGAGACAGAGAGAGAGAGACAGACAGACAGACAGACAGAGACAGAAACAAAAACATATACAAAAACACAGAAAACAGACGAACAAAAAAAAAATAAAATAAAATAAGATAAAAGAAAGTGAAACCAACCCCTCCCTCGTCCCAAACAGATAAATAAATAAGATTCTCCATAATTCTCTTTAGGATTGGATCCTATCGTCCAATTTATCTCTCGCGATTCCAAATGCATTGAACCAAAAGTAGTTCCATCCCTTATACGTATGCCTGGCTTCCTTCCCTTATGGGAATTTGGGATTGATTTTCCTATCATTTATTCCTACTTTACACTGAAATGGATCGGCATTTTCAAGGCTAGGTGTATGTGGGCGGGAAGACAGGTAAATAAATAAATAAATAAATAAATAAAATAAGAAAGAAAGAAAGAAAAAAAAACTTGAAAATGGCTAGGTGTATGTGGGCGGGAAGACAGGTAAAAAAGAAGAAAAAAAAGAAAAAAAAAAAGAAAGAAAAAAAAAACTTGAAAATGGCTAGATGTGGGCGGAAAAAAAAAAAAAAAAAAAAAAAAAAAAAAAAAAAAAAAAAAAAAAAGCTAGGTGTATGTAGGCGGGAAGACAGGTAAAATAATTAAATAAATTAATTAATAATAAAAAAAAAACTTTTATTTAGAATTCAATTTTGTATGTGAACATACATATGCGCGTGTTTATTCAAAATCTTTCTATAATCTATAAGTTGTATCCTCATTATTATTGCTATTGTTCTTCTTATCATTATCATTATTATCATTATTATTATTTTTATCATGATCATGATCATTTTTTTCAATTATTATCATCATAATTATTACCACTGCTATTATTATTATTATCATTATTATGATGATGATGATGATGATGATGATGATGATGATGATGATTATGATGACGATGATGATAATTATAAAATAAAAAAAATAATAGTAATACTAATAATAGTAATAATAATAATAATAATAATAATGATAATAATATCATCATTATAAATATCATTATTGTCATTATTAGTATTATTACCATCATTATTATTATCACTTTCATCATTACTATTATCACTCTTACCATTATCAACATTATTATCGTTAGCATTATTACTATTAGTATTATTACCATCATTACTATCATCATTATTACTATTATCATTATTATTATCATCATTATTATTATCATCATCATTATCATTATTACTATTATCGTTATCGTTATCAGTACTTTTATTATCACCATTATTATTATCATCATTATTATCATCATCATTATCATTATTACTATTATCGTTATCGTTATCAGTACTTTTATTATCACCATTATTATTATCATCATTGTTATCATCATCATTATCATTATTGCTATTATCGTTATCGTTATCAGTACTTTTATTATCACCATTATTATTATCATGATTGATATCATCATTTTTATCTTTATTGTTATCATAACATTATTATCATTATTAACCTCACTATCATTATTTTCATTATTGTCATTGTTATCAATATCAAAATTAGTATCATAACCATCATAAATATCATTGTCATCATCATTATTACCATTATTATCATCAGTATTACTCTTGTAATCATTATCATTATAACGTTTTTATTATCCTCATTATGTCCATATTTTTTTCATTGCTATTATCATCATTGTTGTTATTATCATCATCATTGTCATTATCATTATCTTTATTATCATGAATATTATCATCATGATATTTTTTTTATCAGTATCATCATTATTATGCAATCACTATTAACATCATCATTAACGCTAAGCATTCTCGCACACACTCAAAACCGTGGATTTGAGATCCACTTAATAATTAATCTAACATTTAATCATTCTCTTTCGAATTCATTTAAAATCACCAAACTAATTATAATTCTAGCACACCGGATAGGAATGGGAGAAAGGAAAAAAGAGAAAGAGAGAGAGAAAAGAAAAAAGGTTTTATATCAAACATTACTGGTTAAAAGGAGGCATTTCTGCTGTGGTTTCTCATGATATTTATTGAATTCATAGACAATGGGTTATCATGGGTTATCAGCGTGGAAAGTAATGTGTTTATATTCATTATACAATGTTTCTCTGTATGTTAGTATGTGTCTGTTTTCCTGACCCTCTCTCTCTCTCTCTGTCTTCCCTCTTCCTTTCTCTCTCTCTCCTATCTCTCTCTCTCTCTCTCTCTCTCTCTCTCTCTCTCTCTCTCTCTCTCTCTCTCTCTCTCTCTCTCTCTATCTCTCTCTCTCTCTCACACATACTCATTCTCTCTCTCTCTATTCTGTTTTTTCTCTCTATGTTTTTATGTCTGTCTGTTTCTCTGTTTCTATATCTATATTATTTAAATGTAATAAACATACCTTCTGCCTCTTTCTCTCTCTCTTTCTCTCTACCTCTGTCTCTGTCTCTCTCCCCCCCCCCCCCCCCCCCCCCTCTCTCCCCCCCCCCCCCCCCCCCCCCCCCCCCCCCCCCCCCCCCCCCCCCCTCTCTCTCTCTCTCTCTCTCTCTCTCTCTCTCTCTCTCTCTCTCTCTCTCTCTCTCTCTCTCTCTCTCTCTCTCTCTCTCTCTCTCTTTCTCTCTTTCTTTCTCTCTCTCTCTCTCGCACACACACACACACTCTATCTCTCTCTTTATTTTCCTCTCTATAAATCCATTCTCTCTCTTTTAGTCTCCCCACATCTCTCTGCCCTTCACACAAATAAAACAAAACAAATACACCTAAAGCGCAGTTATTTATAACCCACGCCATCAATCCAGTGCATTTGCTTAAGTGTTCGTCGAAGTTGACACGAGAACCTCTTGCACATAACTAATAAACAAAACCCAAAATATGACATAGTGGACGCGAATGTAACCCCTCGAGGATCCAGCACATTTTCCATTCGAGGGCGAGAGTTTGCCGCGAGTTGTAGAGTGAGCCAGAACCGGGGTGTGGCTGCTAATCAGAATGTCCCAAACAAGCCAGGTGGTTTATTTATATATATAGATATCTGTTGACTCTTTTGTGTCGACTTTTTCTTTGATTTTTTTTTTTTTTTTACTTTTTACTTTTTTTTTCTCATTCTCTCTCTCTCTCTCTCTCTCTCTCTCTCTCTCTCTCTCTCTCTCTCTCTCTCTCTTTCTCTCTTCTTCCGTTTCTCTCTCTCTCTCTCTCTCTTCTTCTGTTTCTCTCTCTCTCTCTCGCCTCTCTCTCTCTCTCTCTCATCGCACCTCCAGGGCCACCAGACCCTCGTGTGAGTGTGTGGTGCGTGTGTTATAATTTTTATACATCAATTTCTATACATACAATACATACATATTATCTATATATTATATCTATATAAATAATATAATTATATATATGTATACATATATTCTATATATATATAAAAATATCTATATATATATACATATATGTATGTATATATATATATATATCTATTATATTATGTATACATATATATATATATATATATATATATATTTATATATATATATATATATTAATGTATACATATTATTTAATATATATATTATATTATATATATATATATATATATACTTTATATATATTATATATATGTATACATATATATATATATATATATATATATATATATATATATATATATATATATTGTTGTTGTTGTTTTTTGTTTTGCTTTTGAAGGAGAACGCTTTCGTACAGATCTTTTGAATAGCCTTTCTCATCATTCTATTTTATAATTCTTATTCTATGATTATAATTTAGTAACATTATGGAAACGGGCAGATAAAGAGAGAGAGAGAGAGAGAGAGAGAGAGAGAGAGAGAGAGAGAGAGAGAGAAAGAAAGAAAGAAAAACAAGAGAGACAAAGACATACAGAACTAAAAAAAAAAAAAACACACACACACACAGACAAACACCCCCCCCAAAAAAAAAAAAAAAAAAAAAAAAAAAAAAAATACACAGGAAGAAAGAAAGAAAAAGAAAAAAACGAAAAACAAACAAACAAAAGACACACAGACAAACAAAGCCAAACAAAACTCCCCTCTTTTGTTCCCTGCATGGAAATGAGTTTCATCTCAGAGCTCACAGGAGAAGGCGAGCGACTGAGGAAAATCTCCTTTCATAAAATCTCAGACGCATATTTGAAGCTGTCAATCACCACGAGGATGAAACGCTCCAGTTTTGATCGTCAATCAGTTCTAAGCTGCGTGAGTTTTGTTTGTTGATTGTTGTTGTTGTTTTCAATTGTTGTTATTATTGTTATTGTTTTTATTATCATTATCATTGTTTTTGTTGCTGTTGTTGTTGGTCTTATCATTATTATTTCTACCCTCATTTTTATTTTCATTATTATTGTTATTGATCTTATTATAATCATTAGTATCATCATCATTGTCATAATTATCATTATCATTGATATTATCAATATTATTATTTTCATCTTTATTATCATCATTATCATCATTCTCGATATTATCATCTATATCATTATTGTCATAATCATCATCATTATTTTTATTGTCATTGTTATCATTATTGTCATGATCATTATAATTATGATAATAATTATTATTAGTATAAGTATTAGTATTAGTATTATCATTATTATTATCACTATCATTATTATCATTATTATTGTTATAATTATTACCATCATTATTATTATAATTAATGTTATTATTATTATCATTAATATCATTATTTGAGTCTCATTTAGATATTATTACAATTACTTTTAAATTATTCAATTCAATTACATTTATTTATCCATTTATCATATAATCATCATTTAGTGGTTATCATTAATCCATTATTCTGTATATTATCGGTAATCATTCTTATCCTGTATCCATTCTATCACCATCATTATTATCATGACCATTATTACTATCAACATCATTATTATCGTCATTATTATTACTTATTATGATCATCATCACCATCACCACGACACGAACCAAAGAAAAAAGACAAAAAGAAGGACCCAGAAAAAAAAGAAAAAAAAAATAGTCCCACCTTCAAAAAACAACTTCTAATTAGTAAAGAGTAAACGCCATCATAAGACAGCCGACGGACGGACGGAGCTTGAACAGCTGGCGAGCGCAGGTGTCCAGCCGAGGCTTCGAGGCAGATCAAGATGCTTAGGAGAGAGCAGCTTCCCTTCCCCTTGACAGGCCGCTAGATAACTGCTTCTTATTGGTCTCTTGCTGTCAGGCTGAAGCATCTTCATTACTCGCTTCTTGTGGTTTTCCTTTTTTTCTTTTTTTTTTCCTTTTTTTTTGTCTTTAATCTTCTTCGTTCTCGTTCTCTCTTTTTTGTTTCTTTTTGTTTATGTTTTATTTTGTTCTGTCTCTGTTTTTCTTTTTTTTTCCAACTCTCTCTCTCTCTCTCTCTCTCTCTCTCTCTCTCTCTCTCTCTCTCTCTCTCTCTCTCTCTCTCTCTCTCTCTCTCTCTCTCTCTCTCTCTCTCTCTCTCTCTCTCTCTCTCTCTCTCTCTCTCTCTCTCTCTCTCTCTCTCTCTCTCCCATACACACAATGAGAAGTGCAAGCGTATGAATAGATAGATAGAGAGATCTAAAACCACAGAAGAAGAGAGACGATGAAAAGG
>NW_028234432.1:29055422-29060422 GCF_977035675.1 Penaeus japonicus | reverse complement strand
ATAATGATTTGGTAAAAGGAAAAAAAAAGAAAATAGAAAGGATCAGCATAACGATATGAGTAAAAGTTAATGTGATGAAGAGTGTCAAAATTTTCCTCACAGTAATATTGTTATTACAGGTGAAAATAACTGCAATACAGCATCATCAAAAGCAACAACAGTGATAATACTGAACAAAATACCATTCATTAATAGTGTATTAAAATAAGCATCTCCTTCATCATCTACACCAGTGTTTCCCAAACCCATGGTCGCGACCCAAATAAGGGTCGCGAGGGTTTTTCTGAGGGTCGCGGACGGTCTCCGAAAAAAACATAATTATGATATTACATTACGTTACATACGATTATTTATCGATTTATTGTATTTTAATTTTATCGTCACTTGATTCCCAGTCATTGTGGGATCTCTTCTCCTTTATTATAATCTCTAGCTGTTATAACAGTAAATAATGTGGTGTAGGCTACATATTGTATCGATGTATTATTCATCTTTATATTAAAAACTTGTAATTAACAAATTGATTTATTGTTTTCTTCTTTCCAGGTCTGAACTCTAAAAATGGCCCAACGCAAAACACAATTGGAGTATAAGCCTGAGTTCTTGAAATATGGCTTCACTGAGATGAGAGAACGATCTGGGAACGTCCGACCCCATTGTGTTCAGTGCCTGCAAGTCCTCGCCAATGAATCTATGAAGGAAAATAAATTGAAGCGTCATCTGCACTCAGTTCATCCAAAGTTTGTTGAAAAACCACTGAGTTACTGGAAGGACAAGGAAGAACAAACAAAACGAAGTCGGATTGATGCTCCCTCGAGTACGGCTTTTTCTCTGGAGAAAGCTTCTTTGGCGTCCTTTGAAGTGGCATGGATAATTGCAAGATGCAAAAAGCCTCATAACATTGGAGAGGAGCTGGTAAAGCCAGCAGCAGTGGCAATGGTAAAGACTATTGGTGGAGTAGATATTGCCAAGAAGGTTGAATCGGTACCACTTTCCGACAATAGCATTAAACGTAGAATTGATCTCATTTCAGAAGATATTTTGGCTCAACTGATTGTGGCACTGAAAAAAGCAGGAACATTTTCTTTGCAGACGGATGAGTCTGTGGATATTGCAGGTAACCCTCAACTGATGGTTTTTGTAAGATACAAGGGAGAAGATGACATTCAGGAAGAATTTCTTTTCTGTAATGCCCTGTCAACTACCACCACTGGAGAAGACATCTTTAATATGATGAACAATTTTTTAAAGAAACATGTTCTAAACTGGTTGAATTGTTTGGCAGTGTGCACCGATGGAGCTCTATCAATGATGGGAAGTCGTCTGGGTTTTGTTACTCGCATTAAAGCAGAAAACCCTGATGTCATAATAATTCACTGTTTTTTTTACATCGAGAAAACCTTGCTTCTCATCGCTTGCAACCAGACCTCCATGCAGTTTTAAATGATGCCATCCAAATTGTGAATTTTGTCAAGGCTAGGGCTTTAAACTCACGTATTTTCCATAAAATGTGTGAAGAGATGGGATCACATCACCAAGACTTGCTGTTCCACTCTGATGTCCGTTGGCTATCTCGGGGAAAGATTCTTGGAAGAGTTATTGAACTAAAAACTGAAATTGAAATATTTCTGCGTGAGAAAAAGCATGCACTTGCAGACTGCTTTAAAAACGTTGCTTGGCTGGCAAAGCTTGCTTATTTGGGCGACATCTTCATGCACCTGAATGAACTGAATTCAGACATGCAGGGCCGAAATCATACGATGGTGGACATTGGTGAAAAAATTGTCTCATTCAAGAAAAAAATTGCTCTTTGGAGAGAAAAGTTGGCCAGAGGAAAAACTGCAGCCTTTCCAGAACTAAGTGCTGTGCTGGAAGATTCATCAGAAATATCCCTTGTTGACATCAAAAATATTTTTGAAGATCATCTGAAGAACCTTCAAGAAGAAATGGACAGGTATTTTCCAGAAAATGTCGACCTCAAGAAGCATAGCTGGATCAGGAATGTTTTCAGTGTGAACGTCAGTGAAGTTGGTGAGGATATCCCGGGGTTTCAAGAGGAACTTATAGACCTCCAGGAAAATCAAGTGCAAAAACAACACTTTGAAAACCTCCAGTATTCAAAATCTTGGACCCAACTCAAGGATAAGCCCATTCTGACTCGGGAGGCTGAAAAAGCTCTTCTCCCTTTTCCAACAACATATCTCTGTGAACAAGGGTTTTCAAGCCTTGTTACGATCAAGACTAAAGCAAGGAACCGCTTGGATCCCCAGCATGACTTGCGTTGTGCTCTAACAATCAACATAAAGCCCAACTTAGAGGATCTCACTCACAAAATGAAGCAGTTCCACGGTAGCCACTGAGAAAACATTTTTGGTTTTGTGACTTGACTACCAAATCATGTAATAAACTTAGTCTCATTTTCATGAAAATTTGTTTTTTCAATTGCTCCTATTTAAAGTTGATTGAAAATCATTGTGTTAGTAATATAAATTTACTCAATAAAACTATATACAATTATAAATAAGTGTAACATATCAAAATTATTGGTGACTAGCACTACATGTACGTACACTCATTTAGGGTCGCCGGGCCAGGCCAAGATTGTATTTAGGGTCACGACCAAAAAAGTTTGGGAACCACTGATCTACACCAAAGGGGAAAAATAACGAAACTGATAAGCACAAAATTACAAAGTTTTCAAAATTGTTATTCAAGTCAAGCAAAAAACTTTTAAAAACTAAAGTAAGGTAGAATAAAAAAAAAAAAAAATGTGTGACAATATTCCTCATATCTGTGTGTGTGTGTGTGTGTGTGTGTGTGTGTGTGTGAATGTGTGTGTGTGTGTGTGTGTGTGTGCATAGTAAATATAACTATGGATATTCATATGGCTAAATGTACACTGTATATGCTTTTGCGTATGTGTGTGTTCTTCCCAAAAATCTGGGAAAAATATGCGAATGCAATTTGTACCTTTACCGTATGTGTTTATGGGAGAAGGCTTATTCACGCGTTCGTATATTGAGAGAGAAAGAGAGAGAGAGAGAGATAAAGAGAGAGAGAGAGGGGGAGAGAGAGAGAGAGAGAGAGAGAGAGAGAGAGAGAGAGAGAGAGAGAGAGAGAGAGAGAGAGAGAGGGAAAGAGAGAGAGAGAAGGGAGAGAGAGAGAGAGAGAGAGAGAGAGAGAGAGAGAGAGAGAGAGAGAGAGGAAAGACAAAGAGAGAGAAAGAAAAGAAAGAGAGGAGTAAGAGAAAAAGAGGAGATAAAGAGAGAGAGAAAGACGAGAAAGGAGAGAGAGAGAAAGAAAGAAAGAGAGGAGAGAGAGAAAGAGAGAAGAGAGAAGGAGAGAGAGAGTGAGAGGAGAAAGAGAGAGAGGGAGAAAGAGAGAGAGAGAGAGAGAGAGAGAGAGAGAGAGAGAGAGAGAGAGAGAGAGAGAGAGAGAGAGAGAGAGAGAGAGAGAGAGAGAGAGAGAGAGAGAGAGATAAAGAGAGAGAAGAGAGAGAGAGAGAGAAAGAGAGAGAGAGATAAAGAGAGAGAGAGAGAGAGTAACACAGATAAGGACAGAGAGAAAGAAAAGACAGATACAGAGATACAAAGAGAGAGAGAGAGAGAGTAACACAGATAAGGACAGAGAGAAAGAAAAGACAGATACAAAGATACAAAGACAGAGAGAGAGAGAGAGAGAGAATAACAAAGATATGGACTGAGAGACAGAGAGAAATAAAAGACAGATACAAAGATACAAAGACAGAGAGAGTGAGTGACAGCACAGCTGTGGGAACATGCTGATGCTCTCTAAAAGGCTATAAGTTTCTCATCCCTGCGAGCACTCCTAAAAAGTGCAATGAAATATCTCTGCATGAAACTGTTGAAAAATCACAGTCAGCATTTGCATTTAGAAAATGGTATGGGAAAATGGTAAAGGACATGCTGGCAGTTTTGAAGGCAAGCAATATTCACTTCTTAAATGGAATAAAAATAACAATGATAAATTCACTGAAATTATAGATCATGCGCAGTAGATAAAAAAAAAAAAAAACGAAAAAGGCGCCACATATAAATGATGGAAAGTGTATAAAGTATAAAGAAGACAAAGTTAAAACAGTAAGGGCGAGAAATAAATGAGAATAATCAAACGAAAGGCCTTAGAACATCTCGGAAGGAAGCCACAACATAAAGAGAAAATGGAAAAAAATAAAATAAAAATAAATAAATAAATAGATAAATAAATCAGTAAGTGCAATCCATATTGGACGATGAGGCTGAGTGACGGGTTGTCCTTAATGCTAAAAAAAAAACGGTGGAGATCAAAAGGAAAAGAAGGGATAAACCTTTTTCAACTAATCACGTGATTTTCTACAATGCGTATGACAGTGCTCGTGGAAGTCGAAGAGAAAATGAATCGGAAATTATAATCATACAGAATCATAACTATTTTATTAATTCATGAATCACTCAAACTTGGCAGAGCCTTGAGAAAAATAGCTCAGGAAAGCCGTGCAACTCATACTTATTAGGATTAACTTAGAGAAAAGGTTAATGGATATACAGGAACATGAAACATAAAGAAATAGAAAATTAAGAATTAACATGGATATCCCGGGCCCAATCTATAAAGAGACACCCCCCCACTCCCCCTCCCAGAAATAGTAAATAAACATTGCCATATTACTGCAGTTTCTTCACCTTGGTCCGTTCACCTAGATTTTATAATAATTGGCAACTGCATTGATGCCTCGTGATTGGTTGAAAATAAAAGGTCTAATATCGTAAGTTTTGATAGATATCTAAACACCGAATTTAGTCATCTATTTGACATAGATATCTAAATATCCAAGGAATCCTTGAACATGCATGTATATATAAATTCCAAACAGGACAATTTTTACCGTTATTATGTAACACAAGCAAACGAAACAGAAAATGTTTAAATGACTCCTCTTATCACACAAACAAACAACGGTTTTTAAACTATTGTTCTTTTTCTAATTTTATGGATATAAG
>NW_028234432.1:29030422-29032922 GCF_977035675.1 Penaeus japonicus | reverse complement strand
TTCTTTTTCTTTTTCTTTCTTTTACCCTCTCCTCACTTTCTCGGACGATGGATGAGAGTGCTCAGACATCATCGTAACTGGCATTATTCGAGATGCTTTATTGCAGCTGTTGTTAAGTTCTGGAACAAGGTGTCATAACGTACAGTTTAATTAGAAAGTATTAAAACATTTAAGACAGAGGCAAACTATTTTTTACATTTCGTCAGACCGATCCTATTTATTTTTTCTTTTCTTTTCTTTTTTCAAGGATACTGTCTTTTATACATCTTTGTAAATATTATTTTTATGCCGTATTCAATCCTTCCTTTTCTTATATCTACAATGTTCTTTTTCCAGTTGTCGGTGTTTTACCGTTATTGCTTTTATATGTTGTGTTTGTCATCTTTTCTTGCAACCTATGGAGAAAAATCGATAGCATATATAATAATGATAATAATATTAACGACAATAAGGATAATAGTCATGATAATAATCAATAAGATAATGATAATAATGATAATGGCAATAATGACAATAGTTATATTAATGATAATAATCAAGTAATAATGATAATACTATGGGTGAAAATACCATTGTTATTGTATATAATGATAACTTTTATTACACCCAATATCAACACTAAGAATCACAACAGTAAGTATATAGAAAGGTATCAGCAATGAAGACAGTGCATAATTATGTTTATCAAGTTCTATATAAGGAATTAGATCGTTTTTGTTTTTGTCTTTTATTGTTGTTTTTTCAATGAAAAGAAAGATCAGATCGGCGTCAATACCAACAGCGTTATAAAGTGAAAATGCTTTCTATCAGAATAATATCTTTAGAAAAAGAAAACTGTACTAGCGTCCTTTTTGCAAAGAGAAATGAAAGAGAATGTATATATATATATATATATGTGTGTGTGTGTGTGTGTGTGTGTGTGTGTGTGTATGTGTACATATATATGTATATATATACATATATATATATATATATATATATACAGGTATATATGTAAATATATATATATATATATTTATACATATATATATACATATACATATATAATATATATATATATATATATATATATATATATATATATATTATGTATGTATGTATACACACACACACACACACACACACACACACACACACACACACACACACACACACATATATATATATATATATAATATATACATATATATATATATAATATATATATATATATATATATATATTATATATATATGAACATGTATACCTATATATGTTTATATATATATTGGAATGTATTTCTGAGCCAAGAAAAGGATCAACATGATGACGAATCCATAATCGATCGTGTTTTGTTTATGGGAAGGAGAAATAGGGTCGAGTGGTAAAAGATTGATCTGCCTTAATTACGTGGTCATGAAAGATTAAAAGAAAGAAAGAAAGATAATGAGAGAGAAAATAGAGACAGAAGATAAGCAGGAACGAGAACGTAAGGAGGAGAGAAGGGAAAGGGAAAGAGAAGGAGAACGAAAGAGAGAAAAAGAGGTAGGAAATGAAAATAGAAATAGAAGGAGGAAGGACAGTGAGCAACATATAAAGTTTATGCTTCCTTTTGCAATCATGCAATATGGATAAAAAAGGAATAATCTTATGAATAACATGCATGATTACAAAACGGTTAGATTAGGCTTGAAATAGACTGTCATTATGTCCAACATAAACACAACACAGATTGAATTTGAAAACATGGTGTGAAATTAAAGAGAACAAAGCACTGTCAAAAGATTTAAATTAATTTATAATGATATTAAGAATAATGACGATGAAAGCAATGTTAATCACAAAAGTGATAATGATAATAATCAGTCTAGGGATTAAACCGGCTTTCAGTAGATGAAAAACAAAAACAAAAAAAACAAAAAAACAGTGAAATATTAACTGCCTTACAGGTTGAAAAGGGATTCAAATTGCTAACGGAATAATTCAGTAACAAAGGACGAAAAAATAGCGTGGCATAATTTCTCGGAGAGAAAATGAAAGAATTCGTTGCAATACGATTTTGAGCAGAGGAAAGGGATCGACAAGATTACGAGCACGATTAGATTGTCTTCGAAAGGGGTTGCCGATCGTCTTTTTTCTTTTCTTTTTTTATTCTTGTTTGTCTTCTCTCTCTCTTATCATTAAGGATCAAGAAGATACTGCAAGTATATGCGATTAGAGAGAGAGAAAGAGAGAGGGAGAGAGAGAGAGAGAGAGAGAGAGAGAGAGAGAGAGAGAGAGAGAGAGAGAGAGAGAGAGAGAGAGAGAGAGAGAGAGAGAGAGAGAGAGAGAGAGAGAGAGAAAGAGAAAGAGAGAGAGATAAATAGATATACTGGAAGAGAGAAAAGAGAGAAAAAGAGAAAGAGAGAGAGAGATAAACAGATTTACTGGAAGAGAGAAAAAAGAGAAAGAGAGATAGATAGATATAGAGATAGATAGATAGATAGATAGAGAGAGAGAGAGATAAAACACCAAAGTATAA
>NW_028234432.1:29012922-29020422 GCF_977035675.1 Penaeus japonicus | reverse complement strand
TTTTATTTTTGGGTGTAATTAACTTTGACATTTGAGATAAAAAGCTTAACTAAGGGCTGAAACCTGAAGCGAGCGTCACTGCAACTGATTCAGATCTTTTGCGTATTTGTCACAACTTCTTATCGAGAAGGGTAAAGTTATATAAAGTTTACTTAGAAAGCTTATCGAATTCTACCTGTCTCTACAAAAAAAAGAGTTTCTCCAAATACTAGGAGTTTCCCCTTTACCGTTAAAATGCGCTCTTCTGGTAAATATTTTTAATCGTGATTAGCTAGGAAAACGAACCAATGGAAAATGCAGCATTTGCAGTATTATTTCCGACTTCCGGAATGCAACGCAATAGAATAACGAATGGCGTACAAAGTCCAATAACAGGTGAGCCGTAAAAGTTCTGCCATCACATATCTGTTTCCTGAGATAATCTGACTAACTATGATTGTGATTAGCATTTTGATTGCTCCCCCCCCCCGACCCCACCCCATGGTGATAAGAGACTTGCTTATGGGTTGCGATGGCTTGCAATTATTGCCTTTGTTGTCAGGTAATCAACTTCATTCCCCACTCCACGCCCCCCCCCCCCCTCAGTGACTTTCCTTCATCAATACCTAGCTAAAGATATGGGGATAGATAGATTGATAGGGTAGATTGGTCTGTAGATAAACCTATGGCTGATAGATAGGTAGGCATTTGGGGTTGGTAGATAGACAGAAAAAATGAAGGATAGAGAGAGAGAGAAAAGAGAGAGAGAGAGAGACAGACAGAAAGAGAGAGAGAGAGAGAGAGAGAGAGAGAAAACAGAGAGAGAGAGAGAGAAAACAGAGAGAGAGAGAGAGAAAACAGAGAGAGAGAGAGAGAAAACAGAGAGAGAGAGAGAGAAAACAGAGAGAGAGAGAGAAAGCGAAAGAGACAAAGGCCAATTATCCGTCTCAGCTTACCTCTTCTTTCTTCATTTGCTTTGTACGCTTACCTGCTCCGGAAGTCTTTTGTTCGCTTGTTTCATCCTGTGTCATATTTTCCATTGTTTTCATAACAGAAATGTTGACCGCTGCTCCATTTCTAGCTCTTTTTTATGCCACCCTTTCGTCTAAGTTCGTTTTTTATATCTTTGGTTATTTTCTATTTTGTTTCCTGGTGATCTTACTCTCTCTCTCTCTCTCTCTCTCTCTCTCTCTCTCTCTCTCTCTCTCTCTCTCTCTCTCTCTCTCTCTCTCTCTCCCTCTCTCTCTCTCTCCTCTCTCTCTCTCTCTCTCTCTCTCCGACCCACCTCTCTCCCTCTCACTCTCTCTCTCTCTCCCCTCCCTCCTCCTCTCCTCTCCTCCTGTGTCATCATCCTCGTCTCATCTCTCTCTTCTCTCTCATACTCTCTCCCACCTCTCTTCCTCTCCTTCTTCCTGCTCGTCTCTCCCTCCGCTCTCTTCCTCTCTCATCTCTCTCTCTCTCTCTCTTCTTCTCCTCTCTCCTTCTCTCGCTCTCTCGCTCTCTTGCTCTCTCGTCTCTCCCTCCTCTCCCTCCTCCTCTCTCTCGTCCTCCCCTTCTCTCTCCGCCTTCTCCCTCCTCCTCTCCTCCCTCTCGTCCTCTTCTCTGGCCTCCTCCCATCTCTCTCTCTCTGTCTCATTCTCTCTCTCTCTCTCTCTCTCTCTCTGTCTCATTCTCTCTCTCTCTCTCTCTCTCTTTCTCTCTCTCTCTCTCGCTCTCTCTCCTGTCTCTGTTAATATAATGCAATCAGTAATGAAAAAAATATATATAGTACTACAGGCAACGGTAATCATAAACATGGAGATGATGATGGCTATGATAATATGAATAATCAGAAAGATATTAACGATAATGATGATGGTAATAACAATAAAGATGGTGATCATTATAAGAATTATAATAATGCATCTTCTGATGAGGAAGACTATAATGCTAATAGTAATAGCAATAATAAAAACAAATATAATGACTTTGATAGTGGTGATATTATCGATAACAATAACGGTAATGAAATTAATATTGATTATGATAATATGGATAACATTAATGAAAACAATGATAATGATGATGATGATAACGATAATAGTAGTGTTTTGAGTAGCTTTGTAATCCTGATTAGAAATAAAAGTAATAATGATAGTGATGATAATGATAGCGATAATGACAACAATACCAATAATAATGATGATGATTATCATAAGGTTGATAATGATAACAATGATGAAAATGATAGCAATACTACTTAGGATAATGATAACAGTGATAATGATAATAATGATAATAGTAATGATGATAATGATGATAGTAAGGATGATAATGATAATGATAATGATAATGATGAATACAACAACAATGTTTTTAATGATTGTAATAATTACTACTTTTATCATTACTAATACATAACTATGATAAAGGTGATAATCATATGATTAATAAAAATAACAACACTGTGTATAATAATGATTATGAAAAACGCAAGATAAGAGTTATTCAGTCTTATTCATAACTTTATGAAGATAGAGATTATATGAATGAAAATAATAGATGTATAAAAAAAAGTAAATAGAATTTTCAAAACATACAATCTATAAACCCAAAGGACTAGAATCAACTTACAATATTGGATTCTGACTCAAAAAAAAAAAAAAAAAATGCAAATAGCCTCTATTCTGAAGTCAGTCCACCAGCAAAGAAGTAGGAGCCGAGGCTTTCGTGACCCCGGCAACCCCACAAGACTTCAAAGCCTTTTCTTAAGCCTATGCTAAGCCTAAAGGAAAGAAAACTCAGCCGGCGTTATGGTTTCTGCATGCTAAGACTGGGATGAGTCGTAGTTCTCTCTGGTCTTTTGAACGATGGGGGGGGGGGGGGGGTGTGTGTGTTTGTTTGTGTTTGTGTGTGTATGTGTGTTTGTTTGTTTGTTTGTGTGTGTGTGTTTGTTTGTGTTTAAGTTTGTGTTTTGTGTGTGTGTGTGTGTTTGTGTGTGAGTTTGTTTGTGTGTGTATGTGTGATTGTGTGTTTTTGTTTGTGTTTATGTTTGTGTGTGTGTGTTTGTGTGAGTTTGTTTGTGTTTTGTGTGTGTGTGTTTGTGTGAGTTTGTTTGTGTTTGTGCTTATACTTGTGTGTGTGTGTGTGTGTGTATGTTTGTGTTTTGTGTGTGTGTGTGTGTGTGTGTTTATGCTTATGTTTGTGTGTGTATTTACATTAATACGTAAGTACACAGACAAGTAGCTTAGTATGAATATAACTGCTTTGGATCTAATGATTTCTTTAGCCTCATTTTTTTATATATAATTCACAACTTTTGCATGCGATCTCATTCAACATTCTTCCTGAAAATCCTGCTAGGAGAAAAAAATGTTTTTGTTATACCATTTTCTAGGCATTTTGTTAATTCTCTTTTCAGGATTTTGCTTTGATTTTTTGCTGAGTTGAACTTTGAATTTTAAACTCCTTTGTTTTTCTCCCTTGTTGAGATGCATTTTCTTTTATTTATCTTTTTTTTTTCTCCTTTGGCTTATATCTTTAGCTTCTCTTTTGTTGCGTTTTTCCTTTCTCTCTGTGTTGGTTTTTAGACTGTTTAAAAGCATATATCATATCTCTCTATATGCATTTATCTTTTCTTTTTTCTTTTCTTTTCTTTCTCTCGGTCTCTCTCTCTCTCTCTCTCTCTCTCTCTCTCTCTCTCTCTCTCTCTCTCTCTCTCTCTCTCTCCACCTCTTCCTTATTCTTTTCCCCTCACTCTCTCCTCTCTCTCCTCTCTCTCTCTCTCTATCTCTCTCCTTCCTCCTCCATCTCTCTCTCCCTCTCCTCTCCTCTCTTCTCTCTCCTCACTCTCTATTATATATATATAATATATATATATATATATAGGTATATATATATATAATCTCTATATATAAAAAAAGTGTTTATATATATATATACATAATATAATATATATATATATATATAATATATATATTATATATAAGTATATATTATAATAACTCATCTCCTCTCTCCTCCTCTCTCTCTCTCTCCTCTCTTTTCGCCCATCTCTCTTCTCTCCTTACTACTGTTTCATACTTGTCCTGTTTGTTATCCTCTCCCCTCTTTCCCTATCTCATCAATTCTTTCTTTCCCCCATTCTCTTATTCATTTCCTCTCTTTTGTCTTTCCGCTTTGTAATTCTCCTTTACTCATTTGTTTTTATTTTTCTCCTGTCTCTTCTTTTCTCATGTTTTAAAAATTACAATTATTCTCATTATCGATTCATATGCATCCGCTTTTAATTTTCTTTAATTATCGTCCCCTCTCGCTCCCTCCACCCCCTTCCTTTTCTATTTCACGTTTTTCTTCTCTTATTATTATCTTTCTTCTCTCTCTTTCTTTATTTCTTCTTACAATTCATCGTCTTCCCCTCTTCTCTGTCTCTTCTCTTTACAGTAAACCATTTATCATTTATTGTTATCATCTAATTTAGTTTCTTTACTCTTCTTTTCATCTCTTATTCCTCCTACTCTCCTTCTCTTTCTTCCCTATTTTCTCCTCGCCTTTCTTCGTTTTTCCTCTACTCAAATCCTCTCGCTCTTTCTCTCCTCCTTGTTTTCCTTATTCTCTTTATTCCCTTCTTTCCCCTCCCCTTTTTTCTCTCTTTGCTTCCTCCTTCCCTCATTTTCGTCTCTCTCATGTTTAGCTCTTTAATTTTCTCTCTCCTTCTTTCTCACCCTCCCCCCCCCCCCCCCCCCCCCCCTCTCTCCCCCCCCTCCCCCCCCCCCCCTTACACCTCTTCTCTCCTCTTCCGTTTCCGCCCTCGTCATCCAAAATCCTTTCCTCCTCTACCCTCCCCTCTTTTTGCTCTCCCCCGTCTCCTTTTTTTCGTTTCTCTTCTAATGTTCTCTGTCCACTTACTTCCTTCCCTGAGCCCGTTCCTTTTCTCTCTGCCTCTTCTCTTACTCTTTTACTCCTTATCATTGTTCTCCCTTGCCCTCCTTTCGTGCTCGTTTACCTCACGCACCTCTCATCTCTCTCTTTTCTCCCCCTCCATTCCAGCCCCCTGTCCTCACTTTCTCTCTCTCTCTCTCTCTCTCTCTCTCTCTCTCGCTCCTCTTACTACATCCTCTTTCTCTCTCTCCTCTCTCTCTCCTCTCTCTCTCCTCTCTCTCTCCTCTCTCTCTCCTCTCCTCCCTCTTTCGGTCTGTCTCTCTCTCTCTCTACCTCGCTCTCTCTCTCTCTCGCTCCTTCTCCTCTCTCCTCTCCCCTCTCTCTCTCTCCCTCTGTCTCCTCTCCGTTCCCCTCTCCCTCTCTCCTCTTCTCTCGCTCACTCTTTTTCTGTCTGTCTCTCCTCTCTCTCTTATTTTTCACTCCTCCTTCCCTCCATAACCCTTTTCTCCTCACTCATACCACCCTCCCTCCCTACCCCCCTCCCCCAATCTCCTTATCACTCTCTCTTCTCTCTCTCGCTCTCTCTCCCTCCCTCTCTCCTCTCTCTCTCTCTCTCTCTCTCTCTCTCTCTCTCTCTCTCTCTCTCTCTCTCTCTCTCTCTCTCTCTCTCTCTCTCTCTCTCTCTCTCTCTCTCTCTCTCTCTCTCTCTCTCTCTTTCTTCTCCCCTCCAGCTCGTTACCTCACCCTCCTCGAAACCCCATTACCCGTGAGGTAAATGCGAGAACCTTCATGTAATTAATGCACTGGGGAGGAGTGGAGAGGGAGGGGGGAGGGGGGAGGGGACACAGCCGATGACGAGGACTGCGGCAGTTGGTGGAGGAGGAGGAGGAGGAGGAATAGGAAGAAGAAGAAGAAGAGGAAGTGGAGATGAAGATGGAGATGGAGGCAGAGTTGGTGATAGAGGTGGTAGAGAAGGAAGAAGTGGAGGCGACGGAGGAAGAAGAGGAGGTGAAAGGAGAAGAGGAGGAGACAGATGAGGTAGAGAAGGAGGAGGTAATAGAGATGGAGGAAGAGGTGGTTGTAGAGGAGGAAAACAAGTGGAGGAGGAGGAGGTGGAGGTAAAGGTAGCATAAGAAGAGAGGGAAGATGAGGTAGAGGTAGAGGCAGAGGAGGACGAGGAGGTGGAAGAGAGAGCTAGAGAGAAAGAGAGTGCTAGAGAGAAAGAGAGAGCTAGAGAGAAAGAGAGAGCTAGAGAGAAAGAGAGAGCAAGAGAGAAAGAGGGAGCTAGAGAGAAAGGGTTAGCTAGAGAGAAAGAGAGAGCTAGAGAGAAAGAGGGAGCTAGAGAGAAAGGGTTAGCTAGAGAGAAAGAGAGAGCTAGAGAGAAAGAGAGAGCTAGAGAGAAAGAGAGAGCTAGAGAGAAAGAGAGAGCTAGAGAGAAAGAGAGAGCTAGAGAGAAAGAGAGAGCTAGAGAGAAAGAGAGAGCTAGAGAGAAAGAGAGAGCTAGAGAGAAAGAGAGAGCTAGAGAGAAAGAGAGAGCCAGAGAGAAAGAGAGAGCTAGAGAGAAAGAGAGAGCTAGAGAGAAAGAGAGAGCTAGAGAGAAAGGGTTAGCTAGAGAGAAAGAGAGAGCTAGAGAGAGAGGGAGAGCTAGAGAGAAATAGAGAGCTAGAGAGAAAGAGAGAGACATAGATGGAGTCAGAGAGAGAGAGAGTGTTCCCTCCGTATCCTAAAAGTCCTCCTCCCTTTCCCCTCATCCCATTCCCGTGAACCCTCAGGGCTTTCCCCACCCCTCACCCCACCCCCACCCACCTCATACAACCCAGCATCAAATCCCCCCCCTCCACCCCACCCCCACCCCCACCACCACCACACTGACGCACACACCCTTATGCCCCATCCCTTCCCCCTCCCCCCTCTCCCCTAGACTTCCTTTTTTCCAGCAAGAGGCTGGTTAACCGCCCATCCATATATCTGGCCTGCGTCGCCGAAAAGCCTCGGGTCATAATAACTATATAACGACGTGGGCTACCGTCCATCATCTTTTTTTTTTTTTTTTTTTTTTTTTTTAGTGTGGGCAAAGAGGATGACATTTAATGATGTCACCCTTTCGTCTAAGTTCGTTGTCTTTTTTTTATCTTTGGTTATTTTCTATGTTGTTTCCTGGTGATCTTATTCTATCAATCTCTCTCTCTCTCTCTCTCTCTCTCTCTCTCTCTCTCTCTCTCTCTCTCTCTCTCTCTCTCTCTCTCTCTCTCTCTCTCTCTCTCTCTCTTTCTCTCTCTCTCCCCTCCTTATCATGATCGTCTTTCTTCTCCCTTTTCGCGTGTCTCCTCTATTTCTCTGTCTCTTTCTCTCCTCTCTTTTCTCTGTTCCCTCTCACTCTCTTGCACCATTCTCTCCCCTCTTCTCATTTTATCCATCTCTCTGTCCTCTCTTAAACCCTCATCCCATTCTAATCATCATCCTGTTCCATCTCCTCTTCATCTTCCTTTTTTACACACTCTCTCTCATCTCTCTTCTCGCCTCTCCTTCTCCTCAGCTTCTTCCACCGCCTCCTCTTTCTCCTTCTTACTCCCTTTCCCTCTCCCCTCTTCCCCTGTCATCTCATGCTATCTATCTTCCTCTTTCTCTTCCTACTTTTTACTCCTTATCCCTCTCTCAACC
>NW_028234432.1:29004499-29006999 GCF_977035675.1 Penaeus japonicus | reverse complement strand
TGTGTGTGTGTGTGTGTGTGTGTGTGTGTGTGTGTGTGTGTGTGTGTGTGTGTGTGTGTGTGTGTGTGTGTGTGTGTGTGTGTGTGTGTGTGTGTGTGTGTGTGTGTGTGTGTGTGTGTGTGTGTGGTGTGTGTGTGTGTGGTGTGTGTGTGTGTGTGTGTGTGTGTGTGTGTGTGTGTGTGTGTGTGTGTGTGTGTGTGTGTGTGTTGATGTGTGTGTGGATGTGTGTGTGCGTATGTGTGTGTGTGTGTGTGTGTGTGTGTGTGTTGATGTGTGTGTGTGTGTGTGTGTTGATGTGTGTGTGTATATATATATATATTTAAAATATATATATATATATATATATATATATATATATATATATATATATATATACAGAGAGAGAGAGAGAGAGAGAGAGAGAGAGAGAGAGAGAGAGAGAGAGAGAGAGAGAGAATAGGAGAGGGAGAGAGGAAAATATATGTGTAAATGAACAGTACACTTTCACATTACGTGCCGCTTTCCTTTCTTGGGCTCGGGGGAATAGAAAAGAAGGGATGAAGAGAGGAGACGTAGGGAAATGAGGAAAAGGAATGGGGAAGAGAGGAGAGTGGAATGAGCGGGAGAGAAGTAGATGAGAAGAGGAGAGGGAGAAAAAAGATGAAGAGAGGAGATGGGAAGAGGAGAGGGAGAGGTAAATGAAGAGAGGAGAGATAGAGAAGAGAGGAGGGGAGGAAAAAGAATAAAACGCAGAAGTGAATAGAAGGAGCGAAGAGAGAAAAGAAGCACAGAGTAGCAAGGGAGGACAGGGGGAAGAAGGGAGATATAGAGAGAAGAAAAAATCAAGAAGAAAGTGGAAGAGGAAGAGAAAAGGAGGAGAGACATAACGGGATTGGGGGAGGGAGAAATAATTGAGAAGAAGAAATAGAAGGAAATAGGAACAGGAAAAAAGGAGAATTGACGGAGGAAGGAGATGGAGTGAGAAAGCAAAGGGAGAGGTGGGGAAAGGGGAGGAGGGTAAAGGGGAAGAGAAATAGCGGGAGAAGGAGAGAGGGGAACTAAAGGCAAAGGAGGGAGAAAGGGAGGAGAGAGAAGGAAAGGAGATGAGAGCGGAAGAGAAGCAGAGGGAGAAGAGGAAGAAGCGAGAGGGGTAGACAAAGAGGGGAAGAGAAACAGAGGGAGAAGGAGAGAGGGGAAGAGAAACAGAGGGAGAAGGAGAGAGGGGAAGAGAAACAAAGGGAGAAGGAGAGAGGAGAAGAGAAACAGAAAGAGAAGGAGAGAGGGGAAGAGAAACAGAGGGAGAAGGAGAGAGGAGAAGACAAACAAAGGGAGAAGGAGAGAGGGGAAGAGAAACAGAGGGAGAAGGAGAGAGGGGAAGAGACACATAGGGAGAAGGAGAGAGGGGAAGAGAAATAGAGGGAAAAGAAGAGAGGGGGAGAGAAACAGAGGGAGAAGGAGAGAGGAGAAGAGAAACAGAGGGAGAAAGAGAGAGGGGAAGAGAAACAGAGGGAGAAAGAGAGAGGGGAAGAGAAACAGATGGAGAAAGAGAGAGGGGGAGAGAAACAGAGGGAGAAGGAGAGAGGGGGAGAGAAACAGAGGGAGAAGGAGAGAGGGGAAGAGAAACAGAGGGAGAAGAAGAGAGGGGAAGAGAAATAGAGGGAAAAGAAGAGAGGGGGAGAGAAACAGAGGGAGAAGGAGAGAGGAGAAGAGAAACAGAGGGAGAAAGAGAGAGGGGAAGAGAAACAGAGGGAGAAGGAGAGAGGGGAAGAGAAACAGAGGGAGAAAGAGAGAGGGGAAGAGAAACAGAGGGAGAAGGAGAGAGGGGGGGAGAAACAGAGGGAGAAGACGGAGGGAAGAGAAACAGAGGGAGAAAGAGATATAGGAGAGAGAAACAGAGGGGAGAAAGGAGAGTAGGTGAAGGAGAAGGAGAGAGGGGAAAGAAAGGAGACTTCAGGAGGCCCCCAGAAAGAGAGAGGGGAAGAGAAACAGAGGGAGAAAGAGAGAGGGGAAGAGAAACAGAGGGAGAAGGAGAGAGGGGAAGAGAAACAGAGGGAGAAAGAGAGAGGGGAAGAGAAACAGAGGGAGAAAGAGAGAGGGGAAGAGAAACAGAGGGAGAAGGAGAGAGGGGAAGGGAAGAGAAGACAGGGAGGAGGAGGGAAGGAGGAGAGGAGGCGGAAGACGTTAACTCAATTGGCACGGTTGGCTACCTCCGCCAACCCCCCTCAGCTTCCCCTGCCATGACGCTGTGATCCGATCAAGCTCCCTGCCCCCTTCCCCTATCTCCCCCCCCCCTTCCCATACTTTTTCCTCACGGCTTCTCCTCCCCTCCCTATTCCTCTAAACTCCGTCACTCCCCCTCCCCCTCCCTCCCCATTCCTTCTGCTTTCCTTTCCCCCTCTAACACCCTCTCAACCCCTCCCCATCTCCCGTTTTCCCCTTCATCTCCCCTCCTCCCAATGTACTGTCTCATTTCCATATTTCTTATTTGCTTCTCCCTCTATTTATTTCGTTCATTTAATCG
>NW_028234432.1:28986999-28989499 GCF_977035675.1 Penaeus japonicus | reverse complement strand
TATACATATATTTATATATATATAAATATATATATATGTATATATATACATATATATATACATATATATACATTTACATACATACATATATACATATATATATACATATATATATATATATATATATATATATATATATATATATATATAGATATATATGTATATATGCATTATGTGTGTGTGTCTGTATGTGTGATTCCTGAATTTCATTATTTAATTGTGCATATATTCATACGTCTTATCTCTGAACTTCTTATGTTATTGTCACAATCTCTTACCTTCTTTATCAAGCTGAAGTCCAATCATAATAAGTTACATACCTCCGATTTCCTCCTTCATTTTCACTCATGTATTCATCTGTATAGGCTGTTCCCGAAGCCTGTTTATTTTTTTTCTCTCTCTCTCTCTCTCTCTCTCTCTCTCTCTTTCTGTCTATTATATTATTTCCATGCATTAACCTTTCTTCTTCTTACAAAGCACACACTTGTTTTTTATTTCATTTTATTTATTTTTTTTTTCTTCTTTTTCTTCTACGAAACTTCACCCGTACATGATAACTGGGAATCATGTTGTACATCACTTTGACAAAAACCCATCAACTACATCGTGTTATATTCTACGCAATCCTGCAATTGCATTTGCCCAATTTGAACTCATCTAGTAAACATTGATCGTCCTTGTTTTCAGCTCATTTCATGTTCGACATCCAACCTCCCCCTACTTAATTTGTCTATAACTAGTTCCATTTCATTTATTGGCGCTCTGCAGATAACAATGTCATTTGCAAATGCTCATTCCCTCGACTAAATCCTCCTCTCTCTCTCCCTCTGGTATCGCTTCATAAACATTTCCTCTAAGTACGTTGTAAATCGTTTCATGTGCAGTGGCAGTGCTCTGACTGAAACCTTTTTCGAGGGATCATATTCCTTATTGCATGAAGCTTGCTGGTCGCTGGTCCATCCTTACTATATCTTATTATGCAATGAGCTTCCTCCAAACCTTGTTTACGAATTGCGACTGTTCTTTTACTTATTTCCTATACTTATTTTTTTACCCCTATTTGGTTCAATAGGTGGGTGTACTATGTTTTCGAGAATTCAATGCGAAGGTTTGCTTTTTCTCTGTGTTTATTCTATATGAATTGAATTGATGAATTTTGTGAAAGGTATATTAATGGTTGGTGACTCGTCATATGTCGGTATTTTTTTTAATAGTCTGTTTATGTCTTGTTTATCAAATATACATCTTCCTTCTTTTTGAGTTTATAATTTATGTTAGGTCTGCTAATGTTCTCGGCTAAAACTATTTTACATATTCCTATGGTTTGGATAAGGTATCTAATTTCTATTTAAAACTTACTAGACTTTTGCGTTTCATCTTCACTACCCACTTCAAGAATGGACATTTTATATATATATATATATATATATATATATTATATATATATAATATATATATATATGCATATACATATATATATATACATATATATATACATATATATATATATATACATATACATATATATATATATATATGTATATATATATATATATATATATATATATATATATATATACATATATATATATACAAATATTTACCTCCCTGACCGGGACTCGAACCCCCGCCGTAAGATCGACAGGCACGGTTGATACCGCTCAGCTACACGACCCGTAAAAGAGATGTTCAACCAGACGCCTTATGAGATGTCATGGACATTACCTATGTGTTCTTGCCAGAACAGTGATAGCGAGGTTTCACGAACATCTCCCACGGGCACTCGGTAGCCACGGAATCACAAATTCAAGTCCCAAATCAAGTTACCAAGGTTATATGTGTGAGAAGATGGTAGAATGCAGTAACGCATTTTAATATATACAAATATTTACCTCCCTACCGAGTGCCCGTGGGAGATGTTCGTGAAACCTCGCTATCACTGTTCTGGCAAGAACACATAGGTAATGTCCATGACATCTCATAAGGCGTCTGGTTGAACATCTCTTTTACGGGTCGTGTAGCTGAGCGGTATCAACCGTGCCTGTCGATCTTACGGCGGGGGTTCGAGTCCCGGTCAGGGAGGTAAATATTTGTATATATTAAAATGCGTTACTGCATTCTACCATCTTCTCACACATATAACCTTGGTAACTTGATTTGGGACTTGAATTTGTGATTCCGTGGCTACCGAGTGCCCGTGGGAGATGTTCGTGAAACCTCGCTATCACTGTTCTGGCAAGAACACATAGGTAATGTCATGACATCTCATAAGGCGTCTGGTTGAACATCTCTTTTACGGGTCGTGTAGCTGAGCGGTATCAACCGTGCCTGTCGATCTTACGGCGGGGGTTCGAGTCAGGGAGGTAAATATTTGTATATATTAAAATGCGTTACTGCATTCTACCATCTTCTCACACATATAACCTTGGTAACTTGATTTGGGACTTGAATTTGTGATTCCGTGGCTACCGAGTGCCCGTGGGAGATGTTCGTGAAACCT
>NW_028234432.1:28979499-28981999 GCF_977035675.1 Penaeus japonicus | reverse complement strand
TCTTGGAGTCGTTACAAGATTAATGGGTGCTTGTCACGCGCTGATCATCTTATATACTTTTGTTGTTAATATTTTGGGTTATATATTCGCGTAGTGTTGAAGTGTGGTAAGTGACACTTCGTTGGAGAGTGTAGTGAGGGAGATAATACTGATAAACTATTACTTTAATTACGAATTGTCATTTCTTTGAGTGAATTAATCTCCGATTTCTACTGATGTATTGATCTATGCCGAAAAAAAAACAAGGATAAGAAAGCTTAAAGGAAGGCTTCCGTTTTGTATTGCTTTCCTCTTTATCAAATATATCAAATGGGCATATCTTTCTGTCGTTCCTATCTATCTATCTATTTATCAATGTCTACCTACCTCAAGTACAAAAAAAAAAAAAAAACGTAACTATATGTAACTATATACACCATATCTAACTATACGTAACTATATACACTATATCTAACTATATGTAACTATATACACCATATCTAACTATATGTTACTAAATACACTATATCTAACTATATGTAACTATATACATTATATGTAACTATATGAAAATATATGTAACTATATACACTATATGTAACTATATACACTATATCTAACTATATGTAAGTAAATACACCATATCTAACTATATGTTACTATATACACTATAACTATATGTAACTATATACACTATATCTAACTATATGTAACAATATACACTTTATCTAACTACATGTAACTATATGTAACTATATACACTATATCTAACTATGTTGAACTAAATACACCATATTTAACTATATGTTACTATATACACTATAACTATATGTAACTATATACACTATATCTAACTATATGTAACTATATGTAACAATATACACTATATCTAACTACATGTAACTAAATACACCATATCTAACTATATGTAACAATATGTAACTATATACACTATATCTAACTATATGTAACAATATACACTATATGTAACTAAATACACCATATCTAACTATATGTAACTATATGTAACAATATACACTATATCTAACTATATGTAACTAAATACACCATATCTAACTATATGTAACTATATACACCATATCTAACTATATGTAACAATATGTAACTATATACACTATATCTAACTATATGTAACAATATACACTATATGTAACAAAATACACCATATCTAACTATATGTAACTATATACACTATATCTAACTATAAGTAAAATATGTAACTATATACACTATATCTAACTATATGTAACAATATGTAACTATATACACTATATCTAACTATATACATTATATCTAACTATATGTAACAATATGTAACTATATACACTATATCTAACTATATACATTATATCTAACTATATGTAACAATATGTAACTATGTACACTATATCTAACTATATGTAACAATATGTAACTATATACACTATATCTAACTATGTGTAACAATATGTAACTATATACACTATATCTAACTATGTGTAACAATATGTAACTATATACACTATATCTAACTATATGTAACAATATGTAACTATATACACTATATCTAACTATATATAACTAAATACACCATATCTAACTATATGTAACTATATACATTATATCTAACTATATGTAACTATTTGTAACAATATACACTATATTTAACTACATGTAACTATATGCACTATATCGCAACTAATCAGCACAATACTTCGTTCCTGCAATAATCTCAACATGTGCGGTAATTAACTAAGGGCTTCTAAGCATTTCCTTGCGGCTTTGCAAGACCAATGAGGTAATTAAGGTTATTTATAGAGAGAAATCACGTAAGAAATAATGATTCTCAGTGTCTGATCGCCTTGCAAGGGAGTTCAATGTTATACACTGCCGTTGCATAAATCTTTTTTATAGTTCTGCATGACACGTTTGGATCTCTTGTCCTGCAGGTTAGGCTTGGTTGCAATCGTGTCGTTTGCTTGTTGTTGTTTTATGTTTATGTTTTCTTTGTTGTTCTTGTGATATTTTTTTTTCTATGTGTTATTCTTGTTGTAGTTCTTTGTGATATTATGACTTATCATTATTGTTATCAGTATTGCTGTCATTATCGTTTGGGTTATGATTATAGCTATTATCATCATTATCTTTTTAAATTATTATCAATCCTATTATTATTGTTGTTGCTGTTCGTTGTCATTATCATAATTGTTATCATTATTGTTATTGTTGCTGTTATTCTTATCATTACTATTTTCATTATTGTCATTGTCATTATCATCGTTATTATTATTATCAGCATTATGATTATTTTTGCTATTGCAATTATTAGTGTCATTATCATTGTTATCATTGTTATCATTATTAATATCATTGTTAGTATTATTATTGTTGTTATTAGCATCATTGTTGTTATTATCTTCATTGTCATAATTGTTATTAATTCCATCATTATTATTACTAACATTGTTGATAGTGTTATCATAATCCTTGTTTTTCATTCTCATAATCCTCAACACAAAAA
>NW_028234432.1:28951999-28959499 GCF_977035675.1 Penaeus japonicus | reverse complement strand
GTCTTTACTGCCCTCACTAACCCCCTCCCCACCGCCGTCTTCACCGCCCCCACCTACCCCTTCCTCCCCTCTCCATCTCCTCCTCCCCCCACTCATGTCCGCCTCTGAACATTCCTTACCCTCCCACCCCACCCCCTCACTACCATCCCCTTAGCCTTCTCCCCGGGGGGGGGGGGCGGGGGGGGCCGTCTCCCGGGGCTCCCCGCGCCGGGCGGGGGGGGGCCGCGGGGGGGGTCCCCGTGGCTCCCCGGGGCGGGGCTCCCCGCCCGGCCGCGAGCCGGCGGGTGCCGGCGGCTCTCCCGGCGTCCTCCACGCGCGCGCTCCCCGGCCGCCGGGGGGCCCCGGGCGGGCGGGGGGGGGGGGGGGCCCGGGGCGTCCCCCGGGCGCGGGTCGCCCCGGGGGGGGTCCCCGCCCGGCGGGCGGCGGTGGGCGTCCGGGGTGCGGGGTCCCCGCTCACCCGGGCGGGGGGCCGCGGGGGGGGCTCCCCGGCGGGCGAGGGGGGGCGGGGCCGTTCTCCCCGCCCCGTTCCCCGGGGTGCGCTGGTGGCCGGGGCCGGGGTCCCGCGGGGTTCGCCCCGCCCCCGGGTTCGTTCCCCGGCCGCCCCGGCGCGGGTTCTCTCCCCCTCCCCGTCCCCCGGGGCGGGGGGGAGGGGGGGGCTCCACGTCTCCCCCGGCCCGGGCGGCGGGGGGCGGCGCGCGGCGGCCCCGGTGCTCCCCGGCCTCCTCCCGCGGCGGCGCCGGGGGGGCGTTCCTCCCCCGCGGGGGCCCTCCCCGCTCCCCGGGGCCCGGCGTCCCTCGGGTACTTCTCTTCACCCCCGGCCTTTTTTTCTGATCCCCGGGGGCGGCCGGGGCGGGTCTGCTCCCCGGGGCGGTTTCTCCCCGGGCCGGGGGAGGGGGGGGGGCCGCCGGGGTCGGGGCGGGCGCGCCCGGCGGGGGTCCCCGGGCCGGGGCCGGTTCTCCCCCGGGGGGCCCGCGCCGGGGGGTCTCCCCGGGGCGGCGGGTGCCCGCCGGCCCTCGGGGGGCTCCCCGCGGGCCCCGTCCCCGCCCGGGGGTCCCCCGGGGCGGGGGGGCGGGGCGGCGGCGCGGGTCGCGGCTGGGGCGGCGTCCCGGGGGGCGGGGCCGGGGGAGGGGCGAGGGCGGGGGAGGGCGTTCGTCCGGCCGGGCCCCGGGGGTTCGTCCCCGGGGGGAGAGGGGCGGGCCCCGGTCTCGCCCCGCCGCCCCGGGGGGGGGGGGCGGGCGGGGGCGCCCCGGGCGGGCCCGGGGGCGCTCCCCGGGCGGGTGGGGGCGCTGCGGGGGCCGGCGGGGCGGGGGGGGGGGGGGCTCCCCGGTGCCCCGGCGGTGCTCCCCGGGGATCTCCTTCTCCCCGGCCCGGGGCCCGGGTTCCCGCGACGGCGGGTCTCACCCCGTGCGGGCCGCCCGCGCGGCGCACCCCGGGGGCGACTCCCCCGGGCGGTTCTCCCCGGGGGCGTCCCCCGCGGCGGCCGGTCTGGGGCCCCGGTGGCCCCGGGGGGCGGACTGGGCGCCCCCTCCATCCCTTTCTTCCTTCCCCTCCCCCCCCCTCCCCATCGTATTCCAAATAACTCCCTCTTCGAACATTCTTTTATCCTCCCCATCTTTCTCCCATCCTTCCCCATCCCATTACCATCGCCCTCCCTCCCTCCCCCTCACGTCCTATTCTCCCCATACCCCTCTACACTCCTCCGCTCCCCATGCTTTTCCTCTTACTTTTCCCCCCTCCCCCTCTCTTCCCCTTCCTTACTCCTTACCCCTTCACACTCTTTATACTTACGTTTCCGCTTACACCCTTCCACCCACCGCCCACACCCAAAACTCTCCCATTCCGCCCACCGCCCACAGCTCTCCCCTTCCGCCCACACCCACAGCTCTCCCCTTCCGCCCACACCCACAGCTCTCCCCTTCCGCCCACCGCCCACACCCACAACGCTCCCCTTCCGCCCACCGCCCACACCCACAACTCTCCCCTTCCACCAACCGCCCACACCCCAACTCACCCCTTCCACCCACCGCCCACACCCACAACTCTCCCCTTCCACCAACCGCCCACACCCCAACTCACCCCTTCCGCCCAATCCCCTTTCCCCTCGATCCCACCTAAAACACCTAGATTCCTCAGGCGAAAAAGTGTTGAAAATTTAGCCGCTCGCTTCTCGCCAGGGTGTATCCCCCCCCCCCCCGCGCCACGCTTCTTCCGCGCCCACTATGTGCCTCGGAATACAAACAGCACTCGGGAGAGAATGCGCTTCGGTGGAGGAACGGTTCCATCTCCATTTTTCTTGTGTGACGTCATAATTCATCTTGTAGGTGAGTAGGGAGAGAGGAGAGAGAAGGGGGGTAGGGGGAAGGGATGGGGAGAAGGGTAGGGGAGGGAGGCGAAAGGGGAAGGGAGGGGAAGGGGGAAGGGAGGGGATGGGGAGGGATGGGGGGAGGGAGGGGAGGGAGGGGAGAGAGGGGAAGGGGGAAGGGAGGGGAGAGAGGGAGGGAGGGGAAGGGGGAAGGGAGGGGAGAGAGGGAGGGAGGAGAAGGGGGCAGGGAGGGGGGAGATAGAAGGAAAAGAAGGGGATGAGGGGCATGAGGAGGTAAAGGTAGAGAAGGAGGAGAAGGTGGAGGTGGAGATGGAGATGGAGGGCGGGGGAGGTAGAAGTAGAGGAGGAAGAGGAGGAGAAGGTGGAGGTGGAAGTGGAGGAGGAGGAGGAGGAGGGGAAGGAGGAGAAGGTGGAGGTGGAGGTGGAGGAGGAGGAGGAGGTGGTGGTGGTGGAGATAGAAAAAAGGAGGAGAAGGGGAAGAAGATGGAGATGGAGATATAGGCACAGGTGGAGGTGGAGGAGAAAGAAGAAGAAGAGGAAGAAAGAGAGAGAGTAAAAGAAAGAAGAAGAGGAAGAAAGAGAGAGACAAGAAAGAAGAAGAAGAGGAAGAAAGAGAGAGACGAGATGTTAGTGTCGGTGGTGGTGGGCATTTTGTATGCACTACAGATCGGTGCTTCTTGCAGAGCAGTTGTGTGTGTGTGTGTGTGTGTGTGTGTGTGTGTGTGTGTGTGTGTGTGTGTGTGTGTGTGTGTGTGTGTGCGTGTGTGAGTGTGGGGGTTGTGTCTGTTAGATGTAATTGACTCAAACTGGAACGGAAAATAATAATCATCCTAAATGCTACACTGATGCTTATTATTATTACTCTTTTCTCTAATTATTGTTATTGCAATTAAAATCATCATTATATCTAATATTAATATCATCCTACGGCATCTGGTTACGCATTACGTATTCTAGTTTTAAATCATAAAAAAGAAAAGATATATAATAAATGCTGGATTACATATGAAGGGACAAATATTTAGTACAAAATAGGAAAATAAAAGTGATATCCTTAATAACGTCGATGATTCAGGCCACAAATTATGATAATTCACTTAAAATATTCAAAGAAAGGCGGTGATGAAAAATGTAAATAACATTGTTGTTGTTTTCTCTTCTTCTTCTTCTTCTTCTTCTTCTTCTTCTTCTTCTTCTTCTTCTTCTTCTTCTTCTTCTTCTTCTTCTTCTTCTTCTTCTTCTTCTTCTTCTTCTTCTTTTCACACGAAAGCAAGAAGAAAAAAATGACCTAAGTATCCCCCGTGCCGATCTATATACAAAGATGTTATATTCTTATCAGCAAGTCACTCACACAGGAGAGGGAATGTCTTCACTTCTGAGACGCCAAAGGAAGAGATGCGGTAAAAAAAAGACTCATGTTTTGCGCCATGTTTACAAAGCACGGACACTTTACTCTACATCACCGCATCACCGCCATCTGTTGCATGAATAGACCCCTACTTCGCCTCATCGCGACGCCGTCTTTTGCATAAACGGTGCCTTATTTTGAAGACCCGTAACGCCATCTGTTGAGTGTTTGACTCCCTAATTCTGTCCCGACTATCGCCATCTGTTGGATGGATGTATCCCTACACGACCAAAGATGACTGTATCAGACGGTGAGACAAGATACTAGGGAATATACGTCGAGTCAGAACCTGTTAATGGAATTAAAGTTTACATGTGAATGTGTATCTTTTCTTATAAAATGGTGACGCAAAATCAAAAAGGACTGGATTCTCATGCAATCAGTTTAAATGCGAAGATGTTACGAGCAAATAAAATGCCTTCAATGAGACATGAAAATCATATAACGATCAACTTGGTCAAAAGGAATGTGGGAAAATATTAGACAAAACAACCCACTTACAAGAAAAGAAAGAGTTTAGTTTTCAATAAATATGATTGAATAAAAGGCTCAATCCCGACAAAGTGTGTAAACAAAGTGATAAACAATGTCAACAAACAGATGCAAAGATGAAGTCTGCACTAGTTATAAATCAAGTTGAATTAATATCTTATCTTAATTTCATAAATTTTCATGGCACTATTTTTCTCTCTCTCACAATTACTTAAAATCATTCATGAAATTAATTAATTCTCCTTTGATATCTCCTTTCACGTCATCAAATTCCATACCTCAGAATGAGTATGAAATCGCAAAAAAAAAAAAAAAAAAAAAAAAATAATAACAATAAATAAATTTAAAAAAAATAAAATAAAATATTAGGATTGTTATTAATCCAACGGTGCACAAATTATCACATGAATAATGCTGATGGCGACTGCACTATTATAAAAAATAAATATAACATGCTAATTCTAATGCTGAAAATCGTATCAAAGGATTTTAATACGAATGATGAGACCGTTGCTCATAATAATGCAAATGATACTCTATATTTGTTGCATAGTACGAACGGCGTTATATCTTTCTTTATTATAAATACGACAGATCATTAAAAATATTGTTATTAAAGCGTTGAATAGTAATTGTGAGATTAATATAAAATATGAAATGAGTAGGATTGATGGTAATGATGATGTTAATGATTGATGATAGGGATACTGGTTAAGGATAATGGTGATGATGAGGATGGAAAGGAAGACGATGATAAAATGATATTAATGACACAGACGATAAAAAAAAAAAAAAAAAAAATTCCTCCTTTCCTCCATTCTCTCTCTCTCTCTCTCTCTCTCTCTCTCTCTCTCTCTCTCTCTCTCTCTCTCTTATCTCTCTCTTCTTCTCTCTCATTCCCCTCCTTTCTCTTGTATCGCCGCTAGCTAACCCCCCCCCCCCCTTCCCCTTAAATCGCCAGAGAGTCAGAAGAGGAACGTCGAAAGAGAGGGTTTAGAGAAGGAGGGAGGAAGGGGAGGGGAGAAGGTGAAGTGGGAGGGGAAGAGAGGGTGAGGAGGAGGAGGGAGGTAGGGGAGGGGAGAAGGTGAAGTGGGAGGGGAAGAGAGGGTGAGGAGGAGGAGGGAGGGAGTGAGAAGGAGGGACGGAGGGAGAAAAGGGGGAAAAGAGGGTAAGGAGGAGGAGGGAGGGAGTGAGGCGGAGAGAGGGTGAGGAGGAGGAGGGAAGGAGAGAAGGGGGTAAGAGAGTAAGGAGGAGTAGGGAGGGAGGGAGAGAAGGAGGAAGAGAGGGTGAGGAGGAAGATGGGGGTGAAGAGAGGGAGAGGGGAAAGAGAGTGAGGAGGGGGAGGGAGGGAGTGAGGATGAAGAGGGGGGAGTGAGGAAGAAGGAAGGAGTGAAGAGTAGTAGCGAGATAGAACGAGTGTGGAGGAGTTGGAGGGAGTGAGGAGAAAGAGGGGGGAGAGAGAGTGAGGAGGAGGAGGAGAGAGGTACAGAGAGTGGGAGCAGTGGAAGAAGAGAGGGTGAAGAGGAGGGGAGTAGGAGGGGAGTGAGGTGGAAGAGGAAGGGAGAGAGAATGAGGAAGAAGAGGGAGGGAGAGAGAGTGATGAGAAATAAGGAGGAGAGAGAGAGTGAGGAAGTAGAGTGACAGGGAGTAAGGAGGAGGAGGAGGAGGGAGGTAGAGGGGGCAAGAGAGAAGGGGACAAGGAGTGAGGAGAAGGACGATGGAGAGAGAATGAGAGAATGACGAGAAGTGAGCGTGAGGAGAAGGAGGGAGAAGAGAGAGTAATGTGTGGGGGAAAGCGTGAGGAGGGAGGAGGAGGAGGGGTGGGGGTGGGAGGGATGGGGGGCTGCACGCCCTTGATAAACTTTGCAAAAGCTTCTCAACTTTGAGCCGTTTCTATTCGTCTTAGAAAGCCATTTGTCTCGCTCGAATTAACAAGACGGAATGGCAGAGTGGAGTCACAGCCATTTCGATCGGATTTTGTTTTCTTTCTTTTTTTTCTTTTTTTTTCTTTTTTTTTCTTTTTTTTTGGCGGGGGGGGGGCGTCTCTTTTATCCTCGCATTTGGTCTTGATGCTTTTGTTAGTATGTCTGTTTTGTTTTGTCTGTTTGTCTTTGTTTTTATGTCTGTCCGTGTTCTCTCTTTCTTTATCTCTCTCTCTCATATATATATACATACATATATATATATATATATATATATATATATATATATATATATATATATATATATATGTGTGTGTGTGTGTGTGTGTGTGTGTGTGTGTGTGTGTGTGTGTGTGTGTGTATGTGCGTATACCTATTCCAATCGTGTGCGTGTAGTTGTGCATGTGCGTGTATACATGTCTCTGTGCTTGTTTGTGCAATTATACCGCCTTGCTCCCAGTCTTCTATTGAATCATTGCCTGATCGCTTTGTTCGGCTCACTTGCTCTGAGCTCTTTTCCAGGAGTGAGCTCTACAGGATCGTGCTATTAAAAATGAGGTAATTGGGAGGGAGGACATAAGGAAATAAACAGGAGGAGGAGGAAGAACTGAGGAAGATTTTAAAAAAAGGATAGATACAAAAAAAGAAAAAAAATAGTAGAAGGGGAAAGCGAAGAGATATTTGGGGAACATGCAGGAAAAAAGGATCATAAATGAAATGTATATTGCCAGCTGAATAAAGAGGGGATGAGGGAAGGGGAGAAAAGAGATGGGGACCCTCTTTATTTGTTCTCTCTCTCTCTCTCTCTCTCTCTCTCTCTCTCTCTCTCTCTCTCTCTCTCTCTCTCTGTGTCTCTCTCTCTCTTTCTCTCTGTCTCTCTCTCTCTTTCTCTCTCTCTCTCTCTCTCTCTCTCTCTCTCTCTCTCTCTCTCTCTCTCTCTCTCTCTCTCTCTCTCTCTCTCTCTCTCTCTCTCTCTCTCTCTCTCTCTCTCTCTCTGTCTCTCTCTATCTATCTATCTATCTATCTCTATCTATCTATCTCTCATTATGTGTGTGTGTTTGTCCGTGTGGGCGTGCGTCTCTCTCTCTCTCTCTCTCTCTCTCTCTCTCTCTCTCTCTCTCTCTCTCTCTCTCTCTCTCTCTCTCTCTCTCTCTCTCATTCACTCTTTCTCTTTCTATTTCTCTTTCTCTATCTATCTATCTATCTCTCATTCTGTGTGTGTGTGTGTTTGTCCGTGTGGGCGTGCGTCTCTCTCTCTCTCTCTCTCTCTCTCTCTCTCTCTCTCTCTCTCTCTCTCTTTCTCAATCCCTCTCTCTTTCATTCCCATAATAGATCTGGTCTACTCAAACATCAAC
>NW_028234432.1:28950050-28951899 GCF_977035675.1 Penaeus japonicus | reverse complement strand
ATCACCGTCCATATTAAAAGGATGCAAGCTGTGATAATAATGATAATGACACCATTTAATAGATAATTGCTGTAGCCTACGAAGAGGATATGAAGATTAACGAAAATGCGTTTTTTTTCCATTTATATGACTTTAGATTTTTGTTCTTTTCATTTTTATTTATTTATTTATTTTTTTTTTACTTTTCTTTTCTTTTGAGAGAGAGAAATTACTTTGAGGCTTGTTATCTCCCCCTGCTATTATGCTTGTGTACGAACATTGAAAGCATCCTTCTTGCACGCACAGATAGTGTACATGTTGTTTTTGTTGTTTGTTGTTGCTTTCATGTGCTATTGTCATTTTCATTGTTGCTTTTGTTGTTATTATCATTTTTGTTATTATTATCATTATTATTATTATCATTATCATTATTAATACTATTATTATTATTACTTTTATTATTATTATTATCATTATTATTATCATTATTATTACTATTATTAATATTGTTATTATCCTTATTATTATTATTATTATTATTATTATTATTATTATTATTATTATTATTATTATTGTTATTATTATTATTATTGTCATCATTATTATTATTATTATTATTATTATTATTATTATCATTATTATTATTATCATCATTATTATTATTATTATTATTATCATTATCATGAGCCTTATCATTGTTGTTATTGTTATCATCATCATCATCATTGTCACTCTCAACGTTATCATTATTATCATTGTGATTATGATTATAATTTTTGTTATCATTGTTGTCCTCATTCTCATTGTTGCTGTTGTTAATGTTTTTAGTATTACTATCATTATTATCATTATCATTATTATCATTTATCATTATCATCATTATTGTTATGATCATTATTGTTATGATCATTATTATTATCATTACTATTATGATCATTATCCTTATCATTATATTTCATAACCATCTTTATCATCATTATCATTATATTGTATACCTATTATCAGTATCATTATCATTATTGTTATTATTCTTATCATTCTTATCATTATTATAATCACTATCATCGTCTTCACTGTTGTCATTATCCTCCTCCTCCTCCTCCTCATCATCATCATCATCATCATAATCATCATCTTCATCATCATCATCATCCTCATCCCCATCATCACCATAATCATCATCCTTATTATCATTATCATCCTTATTATCATCATCATCGTCATCATCTTCATCATCATCATCATTATCGTTATCATGGCTATTATTATCACTATTATCATCATCGTCATCATCGTTATCGCTATCATAATCATCACCACCACCATCATCAACATCAACATCACTATCAATACTATTACCACTGACTCAACATCACGCTCCATCAACTGATATCACCATCATAGTTCTATCAACACTTCACTATATAGGGTCTGCATTAATATATTTACAGTCATTTTGGACATGCAGGTTATTTGGAAATTCAAGACATAGTAACACCATACACGATTTATAAATTATGAATCTTGATTACTGAATTAGTGGTTATCTGCAACGTTTTTTTTTTTTTTTTTTTTTTTTTCTTGGGACGTGAGTAACTTGCAAGTTTTATCAGGCGGTTAACCCTGATATTCACTTGATATGAAATATTAAGTGAAAACACTTTTATTCCTAATCTGGTATTGTTAATTAATGAGCATCAACATGAATTGCTCATTTTATCTAGAATAAATATTTTTTTTTCACTGCCAAACAAAACAAGACGAAATGGCGAATCCATACGAAATAGGTTTTGTATGATAAAAAAAGAAAAAAAAATAAAAAAAATGATAACAATAGATAATAAATATATAAACTATGCCTCAAAGAAGA
>NW_028234432.1:28930050-28932550 GCF_977035675.1 Penaeus japonicus | reverse complement strand
TAATGATTGATTATGATGACAATAAAAAAATTAACGAAAGGGTTTTTTTAATATAATAATAAGTGGCTGTATGATAAATATATATAAAGGATAATTATAATAATTAAAAAGGGTGATAATGAAGACAAACAATGATTAATGATGCAGTAGTAATCCAAAAAGTAATCTTAATATTTTTAAATAGAAGTAAAAAAAAACAAAAAAAAATAGACGAAAAAAATATGGGTAAAAAAAAAAAAAAAAAAAAAAAACAAAAAAAAAAATATATAAATATATATATATGATATTAATAATAATATATAATAATATATACACTATTAATAATTAAATGATATAGATATATACAAGATATTTTTCTTTTTTATTTTTATATTTATTTATGCAACCACACTTACATATATATGTAAATTATGTATATAATATATAAATATATATTAAATATATATATATTAAATATATATAATCTCATAATATACATATATATGATATGAATTTTAATATATAATATATTATATTATTATATTTTTCATATGTATATATGTGTTTTCTTTTATAACATTGTCAAGATTGTACAGTGTGGAAAATCCCCATATATTTAGAACCCATCAGCACACCAGGAAGCAGTAGGGGCGTGAAACCAGAACAGCTCCCCACGGGCCCCCCCGCCTAACAACCCCCAAAAGAACCGCCCAGGGGAACGCCCGGCGAGGCTAGCAAGGCCACAAGTAAACACCACAACAACTCTGGTTCTTATTTGTCTTCAACTAGTTCCACTCACACTAAACTAGTCCACTACAGGGCACAGCCGCAATACAAGGTTGGGACATCGCCCATTGGCACTCTATTTAGTTCATTTAGTTCCTCAGGCCTAGCACCAGGTTCTTTAAGTTACAAGGAACAATTACAAAGTAAACACTTCAAGGAATTATCATCAAACAGAAATAACCAAAAAATTAAAGAGGAAAATGACAAAGAAAACGAAGGAGAGAATACAAGACAATGCAATTTTTATTTTCACTTTTTCATTAGTTATATTTTAACTGTCGCGGAGGAGGGGGGAGCTAAAGAAAAGAGAACATGAATCAATACATAGCGATACGCAAAAAACCTCTCGTGGTAATAGAAAACTTTACCAAGGCGAGGGCAAAATTCCATAAGAAAAGCTAAGGAGTGAGAGAAAAAGAAAGAGAATAACTAAGGACAGTCCGTAGGGTAACAGAGAGCATAAAGTAATTTGCACCTCATCCCTCCGCCTCTATCTCTCCGTTTTCCTTTTCTGCGAAGTCTTTCTTTTTGTGGAGGGTACACTCTCCTTTTTCTTTTTTCTTTTTTTCCTTCTTTTTTTTTCTTTTTTCTTTTTTTTTTTTTGCTTTTATTCTATTTTCAAAGATATAGTGAGGGTTCAGCTTTATCTCTAATGGAGATTTAAGAAATTTGAGTAATGGTTGTGAACTGGAAATTTAGTTACTATATCTACCTACACCCCTCACAGGAACGCACGCACCGGGCCCAACACAACTACACACACACACACACGCACAAACGCACATGTACGCACACAACACACACCACCACAAACACACACAACAACACACAGACAACCAACCAACGACACACACACAAGCGAACACAAACATACTCACATACACAACCGTGAGTTTCATTTTCACATAAATATTTTTAAATAATATTCTCTTAACTACCTTCATATAAGTGGATGTAAAGTAAGATTGCCGATAATGAAAATAGAATAATGATAAATAGAAAATATATTATATAAGAGAATAACATAAGCACTATCAGTGCTTAATAATGAGTGATAATGGTGATAAAAGAAAATCGCACTGTGAGAATCCATATTCTAAACAAATACTTTTTACTATACTCTATTATTTACGCTATAAGTATGTAAGTTTATTGTATTTCTAAGTGAAAGTTAAATAATGATGATGATGAATAAAATAGAATTGATTTAGGAATAATAGGAACAATAACAATAACGAACAGTATATCGATAGCAGCAATTGTTATACTATCTTTTCCTTAATAAACAAAAATAACCAAAAAAGTAGATTCAAATATTAGGACACAACATAAAGTGAATGACAAAATAAAACTGGATAAAAAGTAACATTATGCAGGTTCGCTTCAAAAACTGGCATATTGTGACAAGATTACAAATTTTAAACAATTGATCGACGGACCTTATTGAATAAATTCATAAAAAAAAGAAAAGTGATTTAAAGATGCAGGAAAACCGGTAGTGAAGACAATTATGAAAAAAGAAAAATGTAAGAAAACCTTGACCTTCTGATATTCTCCTAATCTATCTACATTATCTATTTTAGCGCTCCTGAAAACCGTTTAGGAGTGCACAAGTTTTCGTTTCCTATTTCTGATTGTACACACTTCCCTCCTTTCGTTCCCTTTATGAATACTCAAGACTGGGTCTGTTTAAAGCCTTGTAATGGAAAACAAACGAACGTCATCTAAACATCAT
>NW_028234432.1:28907939-28910439 GCF_977035675.1 Penaeus japonicus | reverse complement strand
AATTAGTAAAAGGTGTGATAAATATGGTGGGATGAAAAAAAGAAAAAAAAAATTATATATATATATATTTATATATATTATATATATATATATATATATATATATATATATATATATATATATATATATTAGTTCTCGGTTAGTATCTGACAGTCCGTTGGTTAAAAAATAAAATAAAAATAAAAATAATAATAATAATAATAATAACAATAATAATAATAATGATAATAGTAATAAAATAACATCCTGACAAAATTAGTAAAAGGTGCTGTAAATATGGTGGGATGAAAAAAAAGAAAATAGTTATCGGTTCGTATCTGACAGCCCGTTGGTTAAAAAGAGAATTAACATCCTGAAAAAAATAGTAAAAGGTCTTATAAATATGGTAGGATAAAAAAAAAAATAAAATAAAAAAATAAAAAAAATAAAAGTTATCGATTCGTATCTGAAAGGCTGAGATGATTTTCTGGTTTATTGATTACGCACCTAAAAATATTTTCTGGTTGATGTAGCGGCTCGGCGTGTATCGTTGTGTATCGCGGCTGCATAGCGGGATGAGGTCAGGTGTGCACTAGTGTTTTCTGATGATTTCCCAATCCTTTAACCTCGAGCAACTTGTTTACCCTTGCGGCCTGCCGTTTGACCTGCGCTCCCCCTTGCGGCCTGCCGTTTGACCTGCGCTCCCCCCCTTGCGGCCTGCCGTTTGACCTGCGCTCCCCCCTTGCGGCCTGCCGTTTGACCTGCGCTCCCCCCTTGCGGCCTGCCGTTTGACCTGCGCTCCCCCTTGCGGCCTGCCGTTTGACCTGCGCTCCCCCCTTGCGGCCTGCCGTTTGACCTGCGCTCCCCCCTTGCGGCCTGCCGTTTGACCTGCGCTCCCCCCTTGCGGCCTGCCGTTTGACCTGCGCTCCCCCCTTGCGGCCTGCCGTTTGACCTGCGCTCCCCCCCTTGCGGCCTGCCGTTTGACCTGCGCTCCCCCCTTGCGGCCTGCCGTTTGACCTGGCGCTCCTACCCCTCGGCCTGCAGTTATGACCTGCGCTCCCCCCTTGCGGCCTTCCGTTGTACATGTCGCGCCCCTTGCGCCTGCCGTTTTGTCCTGCGGGCTCCCCCCTTGCGCCTGCGTTGACCTGCGCTCCCCCCTTGCGGCCTGCCGTTTGACCTGCGCTCCCCCTTGCGGCCTGCCGTTTGACCTGCGCTCCCCCTTGCGGCCTGCCGTTTGACCTGCGCTCCCCCTTGCGGCCTGCCGTCTGACCTGCGCTCCCTCTCTTGCGCGGCCTGCCGTTTGACCTGCGCTCCCCCTTGCGGCCTGCCGTTTGACCTGCGCTCCCCCCTTGCGGCCTGCCGTTTGACCTGCGCTCCCCCCTGCGGCCTGCCCTTTGGATCCCATGCGCCCCCCTTGCGGCCTGCCGTTTGACCTGCGCTCCCCCCTTGCGGCCTGCCGTTTGACCTGCGCTCCCCCCTTGCGGCCTGCCGTTTGACCTGCGCTCCCCCCTTGCGGCCTGCCGTTTGACCTGCGCTCCCCCCTTGCGGCCTGCCGTTTGACCTGCGCTCCCCCCTTGCGGCCGCTCTCATTGGCTGGCGGTGCTCCTTAATTAACCAATGCGATGCTGTGTTCCGGATGCGATGGCCGTCTACTACAGAGTCACGGCAATTAGTTCAGGTTGATGACCAATGAAGCCCTATTAAGGACTAATACGCGTTACACAGATCAGAAACTTTTCCAGTATCGGACATGTGATATTTACATAATCTTTAAAGAGAACGAAAAGAATAATCTAAATGAAATAAGTCCAAATTATTTTTTATTTTGAGAAAATGATGTCTCACGCAAAGAGACTACTTGGTAACGTCTCTTAACGTCTCTCACTCGAGACTGGCGACGCTCGTATTAACGAGAGAATCAGACACTTAATGACGTCATTTCATAATCGATATGTTTATTTTAATTTGGACAATCCGAAGCTCTGTGTATCATAGATATTTAACACATAACTGGTATGAAGTAGGATTAGTAAGTGATCTTGGCACATTATTTTATAATACCTTTGGCATTTGTATAATTTTTCTTCCTTTCCAAACCTACCCCAAACTCATGTACAAAATCTAATGATTATTTTCTTTCTTTCCTTGAAAATGGTAGAGATTTTCAGCGGTTGTTCCTCTTAAGATAAAATCGTCGAGTGGTGGTGTATATATATATATATAATATAGATATTTTATATATATATATATATATATATTATATATAATATAATATTGTTATATAGGTATGATATATAATAAATACATAACATAGACATAATTATATAAATATATATATATAGATATATTATATATATATATATATATATATTAAGATATTTATATATATATACACACACACACACAAACACACACACATATAAAGCCAGCGATAAACCCGCAACTGCTAATACGAAGCAACCAGGAGCCTCTCAGTCAGAAAACATAATCGGGCAATACCGAAGATATTGGTTGTTTGTCT
>NW_028234432.1:28903585-28907839 GCF_977035675.1 Penaeus japonicus | reverse complement strand
GAGATGAGAGGGAGACAGGGATAAGGGGTGGAGGTGGGAGGGAGAGAGAGAGAGAGAGACAGAGAGAGAGAGAGAGAGAGAGAGAGAGAAAGAGAGAGTGGGAAAGAGACAAGGATAAGGGGTGGAGGTCAGAGAGTGAGAGAGGAAAATGTGAAAGTGGAAGAAAAACGGTATATTTACTTCTACCCCCCCTCCCCCTTTGCCCCACAAATTTAGGTGTTTCCTTCATTTGCTCTTTGTTTTTTATCCATCACGTGCTTTGTTTATCTGTTTGTTTGTTGTTTATTTTTAATTCATTTGAACAATAAGAGATCTTGATTATGCCATCTGTTACTCTTCGCATCAACTAAACCAGTCCATTAAGTTTTTATCTCGAAATGCGATCTGAAGTGTATGTCCAAAGCATGCATGATTTTTCTTAATGCATGAGTTAGAAGTGGTAATTTCACTGTGCAATGGATTTACTTCCCTTCATGCCTCTTTACATAAATTAAATAAATTCAGACAATGCATTACAGACAACATAAACGTATACAAAATACATATTCTATGCTAAAACTTAATTCAAATACGTACACCTAAGAACAAATAAAAATACATAGATCATACAAAATCCACAATACACAAATAAACAGACAAGCAGATACTTGAACAAACACCAAACAAATCACAACACACAGAGAACGAGGCAACATCACCGCCATAAAATCCCATATAAATCGCTCTCGTTTGCCTGCGATCGAGGATTTGCATTTGCCGGCGATCGAGGATTTGCGATCGAGGGAAAAGACGCAAGTTGGAGAGTCATCAAATAAATGGCTCTGATTATGTCGTGATCATTAACCCATATTGGACTTAATCGCCTGCTCTCATCCCTGGCCTTGTTGCCCCTTTGCTTTAATAGGCAGGAACCTCATCGGCAGATTTGTGTGCAGTTTGGCGTCGTTTCTTTTAATTATCATGATTTTCTCGCACTTATCCGCGATGGTCAGATTTTGTTTTTTTCTTGTTATTGTTTTCGTGGATGTTATTATCGTTATTGTTATCATGATCTTTATTTTCGTTTTACTGTCGTTATCATTACTGTTATATCATTAATTGTAATTATAATGATTATCATTATCATCGTTTTTTAAATTCTCATCATTCTGCATGATATTATTATCAATTATATATATTATATATATATTATATATATATATATATATATTTATATATATATATATCTATAGATGTATATGTATATATATATATATATATATATATATTATCATCACTCTGTATGTATGAATGTGCACATAGACCTAGCGTAATTGCATAATATTTGGAAGAATTCATACACAAAAAACGTAATTATACACGACTTCAGAATATTTCAGCCAATTCATGTATCAGATTCCCTTGGAATATCCTGCTCTCAATTCCACGGACTCTTGCCAAACATTAGACGGTTTCAACTCTAGGGACAAGGCACGCCGCATTTCAATAGTGGTTTAATAAATTATCAATAACATAGTAAAGATTCCCTGTATAATGATGTATTTTTATTGTTTATACATCTTTTACTGTTGATATATCATAATCATTGTCTTATTCATTATTCTAATCACTATTATCATTATCACTATTACCTTTATTGTTTTTACTGTTATTATCATTTTCGTAATCATTATCATCATTATTGTTTTTGTGAATATTATCATCATCGACATTTTTTCTATCACTATTATTTTCATAATTACCATTATTATCATTAGTAGTATCATCATTACTATCATCATTATCAATATCATCATTCTTATCATTATCATCATTGTTATCAATATTATTGTTATCATCTGTTATCATCTTTATCATTTAACTACTGTAAATATTATCATTACCATTAGCAATATCAATATTGTTTTTATTACTATTGTTTTGGTTACCATTAGTACTATTTTTATCATTATTGTTATTATCAGCATTATCATTATCATATTCATTATCAGCATTATTATTATCATCCAAATTCGTATTGTCATTATCATTAGTGTTGTTATTGTTTTCATCATTTTTCTTGTCATTATCTTATTATTTTTGCTATTGCTATATACTAATCATTATCATTTTTGCCATTGTTGTTATATCATTATTGTTGTTTTTTTATTATCATTGTCCCTATTTGTCCCCCCCCCCCCCCCCCCCCCCCCCCCCCCCCCCTATGACTACCGCCCTTATATCATTATTGTTGTTTTTTTATTATCATTGTCATTGCTATTTTATCATCATTATCCTGATTATCATTATCATTACCATTATTATCATCACTATCATTGAGCGTATAATGGTGATTATTATTATCGTTACTATTATTGATCCTATTATTATTGTCATTAGCATTGTTGTTATGATTATAATTATCATTACTATTAGTATCATCTTCGTTATTACCACTATTGCTATTGCTGTTGTTATCATCAATGTTAACATCAACAAAAACAATCCCATTATTAGCATTATCACCATTAATCGTGGTAATTGGTTGAATGATTTAAAAGTTATCTTTGAACGTTGTATCTTCTTTTATTCATTTATTTTTTTTATTAAGATTTGTTGGTATTTTATTCTTTATCAACATCTACAGAATCGTTCTTTCTTTATGTTATTGGCGCTTTTAGTTCCCTTCTTTCCTTCTGTCCATAACTCGATAAACGAAAGGTCACACTCTATAAGATAATATTCACTACGAATGGTAATCAAAACCAAAATAACATGTCGATAACACGTGTAGTATTAATCCTTTAGAAAAAAAAAAAGTATAAACCTTGAGATTCTCTTGGCACCTTCCCTGAAGATCTGGATGACAATTATAAAGCCTAATTCTTTCCCAAGAGCTGACAAAATAAAGAATTATATATTTGAATAAAAAAGACAGATGACTGAAAAGAGATTAATATCCTTTTGTCTCATGTTGTTAATTTCATCTTTCTAGGGAAGAGAAATTACGATGGTGCATCTTTCTTCGTAACGTCCTCTTTTGCTCTCTCTATCAAACATTCAATATTTTTTGTATATTTCTTTCTCCCTTTCGGTCTCTCTTTTTCCCTTTTGTTCTCTCTTTTTCCCTTTTGTTCTCTCTCTCTCTCCTTCTCTCTCTCTCTCTCTCCCTCCCTCCCCCCCCCCTCTCTCTCTCTCTTTCTCTCTCTCTCTCTCTCTCTCTCTCTCTCTCTCTCTCTCTCTCTCTCTCTCTCTCTCTCTCTCTCTCTCTCTCTCTCTCTCTCTCTCTCTCTCTCTCTCTCTCTCTCTCTCTCTCTCTCTCTCTCTCTCTCTCTCTCTCTCTCTCTCCTTCCCTCCCTTCCCCTCCCTTCCCCTCCCCCCTCCCTTCCTCCCTCCCTCACTCACTCACCCACTCTCGCTTTCTCTCTCCCTCTCTATCACTCATCCTCTGATGGGCCCTTTTCTCTCCCTTTTTAGTCCCTCTTCTCTTGACTCTTCCTCTTGTAGATCTGTTCCTTCTTGCTAATCATGTGGACATTGTCCTGAACAACCCTGGGCAAGGGCTCGGTCTAAGGGCCGGGTAAGAGGCGGTCAGAAGTGGCTGTGTGTGGAGGTATGTATGTACGTATGCACCCACAACCCCCCCCCCCCCCCCCCCCCCTATGTATTGCGTTTGTTGTGTGTTGTGTTGGTGTGTTGTGTATTACTGTGTGTGTGTGTGTGTGTGTGGAGTTATATATTGTAAAATTCAAAACTATATATATATATATATATATATATATATATATATATATATATATATATATATGTAGTTTTTTTGTATGTATGCATGTATGTATGTTTGCGGGTGTTTGTGTGTATGTGTGCATGTATGTATATATGTATGTGTGTATGAATTTATGTATGTGTGTGTATGTATTTGTGTGTTTGTGTGTATGAATGTATGTATGTATGTATGTCTATATGTATGCATGTACGTATGTACTGTATGTATGCATGTATGTATGTAAATATGTATGTATGTATATATGCGAGTATGTATGTATCTATATATCTTTATTCATTCCCACATAGACTCACACATATATAAACGAACCATCGAATACACACAAACAAACAAACACACACACAAAAAAAAAAAACAAAAAAAAAAACAATTTAAACAGGTAGATCCTTAACAAGGTATATACACAGATTGTTAAACTCTGAATGGCGAAAGCCTAAGAGAATGAATGAGTGAAGTGGAGGCGAAGGGAAGGGAAGAAAGTGAATTAA
>NW_028234432.1:28883585-28886085 GCF_977035675.1 Penaeus japonicus | reverse complement strand
TATATATATATATATATATATATATATATATATATATATATATATATATATATATATATATATATATATATATATATATATATATGTAGATAGATAGATAGATAAATATACATATATATATATATATATATATATATATATATCTATATATAACACTTATATGCAATATGTATGTATGTATATGTATATATATATATATATATATATATATATATATATATATATATATATACATTTATAGATATATATACATATATAATATATATATATGTCTATATATATATATATAAAATATATATATATATATATATATATATATATTATATATATATATATACATCTATAGATATATATACATATATAAATATATATATGTATATATATATATATATATATATATATATAGATATATATATATATATATATATATATATATATATATATATATATTAGAGAGAGAGAGAGAGATAGATGAATAGATACATGCACATAAACCCTTTTTCTTTTATTTTATCCCCTCCTTCCCACACCTCTTTCAACCACTCATTCAACTGACCCTCAAGCCATCCCTTTCTCGCTCTCTCCCTCCCCTCTTTTCTTCCATCCCGTCTTTCTCTCCTCCGCCACGGCCGACCCCTTTCCAGTTTCGTCGACTAGGAATTGCCTTTATCTTCACTTCACACCAACACTTCGTCCTTTCAGATTGGAATTCCTTTTCGAACACTGCATTACGCTCCTTTCCCCTTCCCTCCACTTCTTTCCACTTCCCTCCGCTTCTCCCCACTTCCCTCCGCTTCTCTCCACTTCCCTCCGTTTCTCTCCACTTCCCTCAGCTTCTTTCCACTTCCCTCAGTTTCTCTCCACTTCCCTCCGCTTCTCCCCACTTTCCTCCTTCTTTCCACTTCCCTCCGCTTCTCTCCATTTCCCTCCGCTTAGCTTCGCTCACCTCCTCTTCCCTCCACTATCCTCCGCCCTCCTGCGCTTCCTTCCACTTCCCTCCGCTCCCCTTCACTTCCCTCCGCTTCCTTCCACTTCCCTCCGCTCCCCTTCACCTCTCTCCACTTCCCTTCGTTCCCTTCTCTCCCCTCCACTTCCCTCCGCTCCCCTCCACTTCTCTCCGCTCCCCTCCACTTCCCTCCGCTTCTCACCACTTCCTTCGCCTTTCCGCTTCCCTCCGTACCCTTCCATGTCCCTCCTCGTCCCTCCGTTCCCCTCCATGTCCCTCCGCACCCCTCCTTGTCCCTCCGTTTCCCTCCATATCCCTCCGCACCCCTCAATGTTCCTCCTCGTCCCTCCGCTTCCCTCCTTCCCTCCTTCGTTGGTCCAATTTGGACGAGGAGGCCGTCCTTGGCTCTTCCGTTTCGCGTCTTCGTCATCTCACTCCCCTCTCCTTGCAACAAGTTGTCGTTGCAAACATTGCAAGAGTGATGTTGAAGCGGGTTGGGGATCGGGGTGGAGGAGTGGGGGAGGGGGTAGGGGCATAGGGATGGGCGAGGGGAGGGGTGGGGTTGAAAGAGGTGAAGGGGGGAAGAGGGAGGAGGGTTGGCGAAGGAAACTGAACGTGGGTGGGTGGGTGGGGGACGAAAGGAGGTCGGGGGGAGGGGATGGAGGAATGGCTGGGATGACGAAAGAAGTTGGGGGCCAGCGGGGGGCGAGGGGGGGGGGGAGAATATGGGATAGATAGAAGTGTAAGAAGAAAACAGATTCTAAAATTGAATCAGTTCATTGAACAAAAATACAAATCTACAGAATTACTTAGCACAATATAACACAAAGATTCTTCATTTAACTTAAGGGAGTGAGAAAGGCCAGATGATGGAGTGCATAGTATGAGTGTAATATATGAATGACCCTTTAGAGTACATATCCTATAACTATTGTACTATATGAAAGACCCTTTAGTGTACATAGCCTATAACTAGCGTACTATATAAATAACCTTTGTGTACAGTTTCTATAACTAGTGGTTCCGTTCTCAGTAAACTAGTTAACGATACAGTTGAAATTGTCAACGAAGCTTTAACCGTCAGTCTCTTCCCCCCTCCCTCCCCCCCACCCCTTAACCTCCCCCTCCCCCACCCTCGCTCTTTAATACGGGGTATCGTATTCTCTCCTGTGGATATATACTAATTTACTTATTTGCTTGCTTAGCCACCTTCTCTCTTGCTTAACTACTTAGTTTCTCATTTGCTTACTCACTCACTCATTCGCTTATTTACTCACTAACTTAACTCACTCACTCGCTTATTTACTCAGTTAACTCACTCGCTTATTCACTCACTCATTTCACATACTCACACACTGTATCACCAAAGAATTTTCTCTTTTTTAGAACCTATATATAAGAATGAATGGAGAAGAGAAAAATAAAGTGAGTAGGAATAGATGAGAAAAGGATGGAGGATGAAGGTGAATAGGGATGAAAAAGAAGAAGAGAGGGATGGAATAAGGAAGAGATGGGAGGAGGGGGAATGGAAGGAGAGCTGCTAGGCCTATAACG
>NW_028234432.1:28873585-28876085 GCF_977035675.1 Penaeus japonicus | reverse complement strand
TAAATGGGGGTTGCAACAAAGAACACAATAGCAGTATATTCTTGCCGGACAACATAAAAATTACCTTTGTTTCTCAGTTGCCATAGCAGCGTAAAGATTATCAGAGCTTACTTGACTTTAAGGTTTTCCAAGTTTTTTTTTTTTACTATTATTATTATTCTTTTTATAATTTTTTGTTTCTTTTCATAATTATCATTATTGAGTCTGTTATTGTTGTTATAACCATCATTTTTTCAAGATTTTTTTTATATCCTAGTTGTTATTATTATCATTCTCATTATTCTCATTATTGTTATGATTATTATCATTACCATTATCATCATTACTATTATTATCATTATCAATGCTATTATCATTGCCTTTATTCTTTCATTATTGTTATCACCGTTATCATCATTATTAGTTATCATTATTATTATTGCTTTGATTCACTGATAACATAATCACTATCCTAAATCACTGTTCGGTATTTAAATCTATTATCATTATTTCATAATCATCGTTATCATCATTATCATCATTATTATTATCATTGCCTTTCCATACTCTTGTTCTTATCATTGGTATTACAATGATTATTATCATCAATATCATCATTATCATTATTATTATTATTATAGTCATTATCACTGTTTTTTACAATTATCCTCATTTATCATTATCCACATTTTTCATTGTCCTCATTTATCATAATCCTCATTTATCATTATCCTCATGTACAAATCTCCTCATTTATCATTATCCTCATTTACCATTATCCTCATTTACCATTATCCCATTATTCATTCATTATCCTCATGTACATCATTTATTATCCTCATTTATCATTATCCTCATTTATCATAATCCTCATTTATTATTATCCTCATGTACAATTCTCCTCATTTATCATTATACTCATTTATCCTCATTTATCATTATTCTCATTTTTCATTATCCTCATTTATCATTATCCTCATTTATCATAATCCTCATTTATCATTATCCTCATTTACCATTATCCTCATTTATCATTATCCTCATTTACCATTATCCTCATTTACCATTATCCTCATTTACCATTATCCTCATTTATCATTATCCTCATTTATCATTATCCTCATTTATCATTATCCTCATTTACCATTATCCTCATTTACCATTATCCTCATTTATCATTATCCTCATTTACCATTATCCTCATTTACCATTATCCTCATTTATCATTATCCTCATTTACCATTATCCTCATTTACCATTATCCTCATTTACCATTATCCTCATTTACCATTATCCTCATTTACCATTATCCTCATTTATCATTATCCTCATTTATCATTATCCTCATTTACCATTATCCTCATTTACCATTATCCTCATTTATCATTATCCTCATTTATCATTATCCTCATTTATCATTATCCTCATCACTGTTATTACTGTTCCTACTATCATCATTATCATTATCAATATTATCATCAATTTTGGTATTACAGTTTTTATCATTATATTATTTTCATTATTGTAACTATCATCATCATTATCATTATCATCATTATCATATCGTTATCGTTAATACTATTGTAACCATGATCATCGCTATTAAAAATCATCTTAATTACTATTATCATCATCATCATCATTATTGTTATTGTAATTTTCACTAACATTGTTATCATTATTGTTATGACAGTCATTTTTTTTTCCTTATCATTATCAGCATTGCTGCTGTTAGCGTAATCATCATAATCATTTTTATTATCATTATCATTGTTGTTACCGTTCGTAGTGCCATTATTATCATTATTATTATTATCATTATTGTTATCACTATCATTATCATCAGTAACATTGTCATCTTTATCATCATTATTGTTATTGTTGTTACTATCATTATTATCATTATCATTATTTTTATCAATACTATTATCATTATTACTATAATCCTCATTTTCATTATCATTATCATCATTATTACCATTATCGTGTTTATCATCTTCCTTATCAGTAATCCTTATTGTTGCAGGTGTAGTTATCATTATTATTATCATTACTACAATATTTCATCATAATCATTGTTGTCGTTATCATTATCATTATCATCATTTCAGATATTCCTCTTATTTATCATTTATTATTATTGCTATCATCACTGTTATTATTCTAAATCATTGTTAATATCATCATTGTTACCATCTTCATCCTTTTCATTATTATTATCATTAACATCATCATTGTTAATATTATCATCATCATTATTACCGTAATCATTATTATTATCATTGTTATAATTGTTATAATGATCATCATTGTTATTATTACTAAGATTGTTATCATTGTTATCATCATCATTATAGTCATCTTAAGTAAAATCATTATGGTTATCATTATTGTTATGTTTGTAGTATTTGTTATTATCATTGTCATTATCATCATGATCATTAAACCTACTATTATCATTATTATTAATATTATTATCTTTTTAATAATTAGAGTATTATTATCATTATCATTATCAATA
>NW_028234432.1:28838585-28846085 GCF_977035675.1 Penaeus japonicus | reverse complement strand
TAAAATATATATATTATATATAATATATTATATATAATATATGAGTATATAAGATAGTGTATTTCACAAATCGACTAAAGAAACAATATAATGATAATGATTACAATGATAAAGGGAAGAAGGAGAAGGATAGTAATAAATGCAATTTAAAGAAAGCTAAAAGAGTTTTAGTTTTATTCCTGGTAATGATATCGAGATCACTTTGATAATGGGACTGGTATTAAAACCTGGAAAAAGGAAGCTATTATAAAAACAAGGAAGGAGACGGAGAGGAAAGAAGGGAAAATGAAAGGAAAAGGAATTGAAAATAGAACTAATATCGTGAGAGGGAAGACTGAGAGAGAGAAGAAATGAGAAGAAAATTAAGACTGGCGTGCTGGGAATTAGAGAGTGAGAGAGAGAGAGAAAGAAAGAAGGAGATAGATAGATAGGTAGATAGATAGATAGATAGATAGATAGAGAGAGAGAGAGAGAGAGAGAGAGAGAGAGAGAGAAAGAGAGAGATATACAAAGAGAAAGAGAGAGAGAGAGAGAGAGAGAGAGAGAGAGAGAGAGAGAGAGAGAGAGAGAGAGAAAGAAAGAGAGAGAGAGAGAGTGAGACAGAGGCAAAGACAGAGAGAGAGACAAAGAGACAGTGTGAGAGAGAAAGACATGCAAATGGACAAGAAAAAAAAGAATGGAGAAAGTACAGTCACGGAGGCACATCACTAAGATCAAATTACGTTAAGATTTCAAATGAATTTAAAGGCAACTGCCAAAGGCTTTGTGGCTTCATTACATTACGCGAGGCCTTGCAGCTAGTTGATGTTAGTGTTATAAATCCGGGTTGAGTTTCTGATTCCATTTCAACATTGTGCAATATACGGTGAGGTGATCAAGTATTCTTGTTATGACGAGGGTTTCCTTATTGCAAATGTATGCAATAAACATTCTCTCTTTCTCTGCTCATCCTCTCATGCTCGTCATCTCTACTCTCTCACTCTCACACTCTCTTCTCTCTCTCTTTCCTCTCACCATCTACACACTTCTACAATCTCTCTCTCTCTTTCTCTCCAATTCCTTCTCTCTCTCTCTCTACCTCATCTCTCTCTCTCTCTCTCTCTCTCTCATCCAAAATCTCTTTCATCTCTCTCACATAAATTACTATTTATATCTAAATATATATACTAATATACTATTATATATATATTATAATATATTAATATATATATATATATATATTATATGATAACAATCTGTCCACCTCTCTCGTTTACTCTCTCTCTTATCTGTCTATCTATCCTATCATATCTATATTCATCCTCTCTCTCTCTTTCTCCTTCCTTCTCTCTTCTTTTTTTTTTACTTCTACTCTTCTCCACTTTACTCTCATCTCTAAATACTAAAACTTTCTCTCTCTCTTCTATATTTCTATCCTCTTCCCCATCTCATCTCTCCCATCTCTCCTCTCATCTCTCGCTAACATCCTCTCTACATCTCGCCTATCAATCATCTATCTAATCTTCCATCTATCTATCTATCTCGGCTCTCTCTCTCTCTTACCTCTCTTCTCTCATCTCTCTCATTTTCTTTTAATCTGTTTTTTACGTCTCTCCCTTCTCTCTTTCATCCTCTCCTCATCTCTACTCTTCTCTCTCATCTCTTCTTCTCTCTCTCTCTCTCTTGCCTCTTCTTTCATGTAGTAAACTCTCTATCTCTCTCTCTCTCCTCTTCTTTCATATAGTAAAAAACTTCTCCTTCTTTCCAGGATAAACTCACTCACTCTCTTCTTCTTCCCTCCTTCTCTCTACTCTCTCCTCTCTCATCCCTCTCATCTCCCTTCCCCTCTTCTTTTATCTCATTTCAAAATATAAACAACACAAAACCTTTCCTTCTCTCATATACTCTTCCTCTCACTCATATTTCTCTCTCAATCCAGAGCCTTCTTTCATCCTCTCTCTCCACTCTTCTCTCTCTCTTCTCTCTCTCTCTCTGCCTCTCTCTCTCCTCCATCCCCACTCATCTTCACAAACTTCTCTCATCCCTCTCTCTTCTCTCTCTCTCTCTCTTCTCTGATCTCCTCTTCTCTCTCTCACTCCTCATTACTCTCTCACTACTATCTATACATCATCTCTCCTCTCTCCTTCTCTCTCTACTTCTCATACTCCATCCCATCCCTCTCTACTCTTTCTCACTCCTCTACTCCTCACTCATCTCTCACTTCTTCCATCTCAATTCTCTCCATAAAATCTAAATTCTCATATACTAAACTCATACAACACCTCTCTTCAAACCTCAAACTTACAATCTACAACCACCTCTTATCACTTCCTTCCATCTCCTCCTCTCTCTCTTCTCTCCACCCTCACCTTCCACTTAGCTCTCTCACATAACCTCTCTACTTATTTTCCTCCTTATCTCTCTCATTCTTTTTATTTTCTTTTTTTTTTTTTTTATTTTTTTTTTTTTATTTTTTTTTTATTTAACAACCTTTATTTATATTTACATGGTAGATACATACACAATGAAGTATTTATATTTACAGGCTAAAGAAAGTAGTTGAGCTAGCTGCGTTCTATCTAAAAAGCCTAACCAGTGTTTATACATATAACATAAAATCACTTTTATGATTTTAACCAAATATTTAACACCTGCATTTGAAATCTTGTGTAGTTTGGTTGGTGTGGGAGGGAAACAGGTAGCTAAATTTATATTCACTGATATGAATGTGTTCCACAATTTAGAATATTTTGGAAGAAATTGTCTCTGGTAGTGAGATGTATAACACCGTGGTTCTTCTAATGCTGCTGGAACTTGTTCCACGGATCTAGTGGTTCGTTCTTGCTGCCGCATTGGAAGTCTCAGAGGCTGAAGATGAGGCACATGCATCTCCTGGATCTTGAACATTGTTGAAAGGCCTGCCACATCTCTTCGGTGTTGCAGACTGTCCAGTTTTGAGTTGAATTCCGTGCCATCAAAAAGCCGCTTTGTTCTGTCTTGGACTCTGTCCAGAAGGTGAAGATGGTTACTAGCAGCTCCTCCCCAAGCAAGAGAGGAGTACTCCATACAGGATCTGATTTGTGCTTTGTATAATATGTCAGTTCCTTTACCATCCAATAGCCAAGCAATTCTTCTTAGCGAAGTTAATTTCCTGGATGCTTTCCTGGCTATTTCTTCAATGTGTGTCTTGAAAGTTAGTTTCTTGTCGTATGTGATGCCAAGGATCTCAATTTCATTTTGTTGTTGCAGCGTTTTTCCATTAAATTTTACTTTTAACTGGCTGTTGGATCTTGACACCACCATAAACTGTGTTTTTTGGGGAGCAAACTTAACTTTCCACGTAACACCCCAATAAAAACTGCAATGTCCTTCATTACAGAGTTAACATGTAATTCAGTTGCATTTTCTTCTCCTGGATTGTAAGTGACAGCTATAGTGCCGTCATCCGCAAAAGCGCGGGCTTCTGGAATGAGATGGAGAAGATCATTTATGAAGATGTTCCACATCATTGGTCCTAAGACACTGCCTTGTGGTACTCCTGCTTCGATGTGGCAGAGAGGCGATTCTTTGCTATTCAAGACTACTTTGAGGTGTCTGTCACTGAGGTAGCTTTGTAGTAGTGCTAGCACATCTCCTCCCACTGCAAGTGCTTTGATTTTCTCTAGTAGCCCTCTATGCCACACTTTATCAAATGCTCCTTCAATGTCTAGAGCAATAATGGCAGTATGGCGACCCGTATCTAGGGCGCGGCTCCAGTCTGATGACATGAGTAGGTGGAGGTCTGCAGCTGAACGTTGTTTCCGGAATCCAAATTGGCGTGAGCACAAGAGGTGATTCCGTCTTAGGTGATCCGATATACGGGACGATATTATCTTTTCCAGGACTTTGCTTACTGATGACAGCAAAGACACAGGTCGATAATTTTTAACTTCCGACATGCTTCCTTTTTTGTGTATTGGAATAACATTACTGGTTTTCCATATATGTGGCCATTCTTTTGCTGAGAGGCAGTTGTTATAGATCCTGGTAAGTGGAAGCGAGATCTCCTTGGCACATCTTCGAAGGAGTCGAGGACTAATCCCATCTGGCCCTACAGCCTTCTTTTCGTCAAGTCCAATCAATATATTGTAGACTTCCGATTGAGATATCCTTATAGTTGGCATTTCGTCCCGTGCCATTTGTGGCAATTTTATTGTTTGTTGTTGATTGTTAGAAAGTTTCATCTTTTCTGCAAAATGTTGAGCAAGAAGATTTATTTTGTCTTCAGTATTTATTGCCATTTTACCATTCTGGGCCATAAGTGGGGGAATAGTACTGTCTCTTAAGTCTCCTTGCTTATCTTTGATGATGTTCCACCATAATTTGCTGCCAATACACCCTTCTTTTAGTTTTTTGTTTGTGTGTGTGTGTGTGTGTTTCTTTCCCACATGGCAATAGTCCATTTCTGAGTATTTTCCATGTGCTTTGTAGCATTTTTATGTAAAAGCTTGTTTCTGTGTGTTGGTCTCCGTTTATACTTTCGCCAAGCTTTATATTTTTTATCAGATGCTTCTTTGCATCGCTGTCCAAACCATGGCTGGTCGGATGGTTTTGTGGTCTGTGTTGTATGGGGCACAAACTCTTCAATTAAACTCGCTACTGTTTCATTAAAGCTTATGACTTGGTGGTTGACATTTCCTTGAATTGTATGGTCCCAGTTTAATTGTGACAGAGATGTTTTTATGGCAGTCCAATTTGCAGTATCCCACTTCCATAGTGTGCGAGTGCAATCCTCCTCCCTGACCTTCTTCATCTTGATCTTGGTCAGTACTGCCAAGTGATCAGAGGAGCCAACATACCCCAAAGGTGCACAGCTGGACATATTAGGCGTCCATATCACCCTTTGTATTCCTATATAAATCCCTAATACATCATGTGCTCCTTGTGGAGTAAGTCGGTTACCACCGGATCAACCCACCTCTGCTCATACTTCCACACACGGCGCCCCTCAGTGATGATCCTGATTGGTGGCCCGACGTGGGGAAATCTACATGGTTGTTTAAGTCATATACCGCCAGTAACACACAGGCTACCGGTGTCGAAGGCAGTTTGGATTCTGTTTTGGTTCAGGTCTCCGATGACTAATACATGCTGACAGTTATTACTAGTCATTAGTCTATCAAGGTTTTCCATCAAAAAGTTTATGAGCACTGGCCCTTGAGATGGAGGACGGTAACAACCAAGACATAGTGTTCCGTGTCCTTGTGCATCAATAATTTTAAATAACAATATCTCCAGAATTTCGGGTATGTCGCAGTCGATTATCTGGAGTTGAAGGTTTTCTCTATAACATAGGGCTACTCCACCGCCCTGCGTGTTGCGATCTTTTCTTGCCCAGTTCGAGAAGCCAGGAATCTTTGCATAGTTAGGGGCAACTTTGTCATCTAAAAATGTTTCTACAACAAAGACAATATCAGCATTATTTTTTATCACAAACTGGTGGGTGAGTTCTCCTACGTTAGTATGGAAGCCTCTTATATTTGCTGATATTATTTTAATCATGCTACGTTGCATGTCTCTGTTGTTGGGCCACATTTTGGAAGTATACTTGTGGATGTACTTTCACACTATGGTGGGGATGTAACTGGGTGTTGTTGTAGTTTTGGTAGGGATAATATATACCAACGTGTTCTTGAGGAAGAACTCGCTGTTGCCAGGTATTGATTGATGTATTTGGGCCGATTCGGTTTGCCCGTTGTACTGCAGACAAAGTCTCCTGTGCACTGAGCCGACAGCGCTATCAAATCTTGGTTACGTTTGTCAGCGATTTTCGAATATTTTTCGCGACAACGGTCTGAGGTGTGGTATCCTTTATTGCAAATAATCGCAAAATGTAGTTTTGGGCACTGATCCTCATAGAATTAGAATGTCCTTGACGATGACACAATTGGCACTTCACTTCGTTCCTGGGATGTTGATTACGTTGACGCTCTTGTCGCGTTGTGCCTGGTTTTGTGTTACGTCTCTGTTCCTGCTGTGCTTTGAAGTGATGAGTCTGCTTCGTTCGGTGTTGATGTGGTGTTTTGTGTATGGGTTGTTTGGTTTCGTGAATGTTTGAAGTCTGATTTCCTTTAATTTGAAGGATTGTTGTGGGCGGCTACCCTTTTCTATTTGCGTCACTTTCAGAATTCACACTCTTTAATTTCTTTGTTTGCTCAGATGCCCACCATATGTATTGTTCCTCATTCTCTTCAATATGACTTTCCCATTCCTGGTCAATTTTGTTGGCACGAGCATTAAAAAGCCCATGCAAGCAATTGACTTGTGTTGGACTCCGCCTGTGTTGGTCTGGGTTGAGATGAGTGTGTCAATGATGGAGAGAGCATCTACTATGATGCTTCGTTTTTCTGGCAAATCTCTCATTACATTTTGAAAGCGGGATAACTGTGCTTTCGTAGATGTTAACTCCGATTGCAGTTGCCTGACTAAAGTTTGGAGCTGTTCTCTGAAAAGAGGTTCTAGGTCGTCAGCTTCCTCTTGGATTAAAGAGTCCGCTGCATCTACATCGGAACTTACAGCTCTATGTTCATAGAATGTAACTGGATCAGTTATTCCAGTTAGAGCCCTGAGGTGTCCAGTCTTCTCACAGTTGTAGCTAGTGTCTTCCCTAGTGTCTTCTCTCTCTCTCTCTCTCTCTCTCTCTCTCTCTCTCTCTCTCTCTCTCTCTCTCTCTCTCTCTCTCTCTCTCTCTCATTCTCTCTCTCTCTCTCTCTCTCTATCTATCTATCTATCTCTATCTCTCTCTCTCTCTCTCTCTATCTCTCTCTATCTCTCTCTCTCTCTCTCTCTTTCTTTCTATCTGTTTCGCTCTCTCTCTCTCTTTCTCTCTCTCTCTCTCTCTCACAACTCCTCATCGTCTCCCTCCTCTCTCTTCTCTCTCTTTTCTCTCTCTCTCTGTTTTTTTTCTCTCTCTCACCCTCTTTCTCTCTCTCTCTCTCTCTCTCTCTCTCTCTCTCTCTCTCTCTCTCTCTCTCTCTCTCTCTCTTCTCTCTCTCTCTCTCTTTCTCTCCCTCTCTCTCTCTCTCCATCGCACCCTCTCTCTCTCTCTCTCTCCCTCTCTTTCTGTTTCTCACTCTCTCTAATTTCTCTCTCTCTCTCTCTCTCTCTCTCTCTCACTCTCATTCTCTCTCTCTCTCTATCTACCTATCTATCTATCTATCTATCTCTATCTCTCTCTCTCTCTCTATCTATCTCTCTCTATCTCTCTCTCTCTCTCTCTTTCTTTCTATCTGTTTCGCTCTCTCTCTCTCTTTCTCTCTCTCTCTCTCTCTCTCTCTCTCTCTCTCTCTCTTTCTTTTTCTCTCTTCTCTCTCTCTCTCTCTCTCTCTCTCTCTCTCTCTCTCTCTCTCTCTCTCTCTCTCTCTCTCTCTCTCTCTCTATCTATCTATCTATCTATCTCCCTCCCTCTCCTCTTCTTTCATGTAGTAAACACTCTCTCTCTCTCTCTCTCTTTCTCTCTCTCCTCTTCTTTCGTGTAGTAAA
>NW_028234432.1:28831172-28833672 GCF_977035675.1 Penaeus japonicus | reverse complement strand
ATATATATATATATGTATATATGTATATATTCATATATATATATATATATATATATAAATACATATATATATATGAGATAGAGAGATACAGAGGTAGAGAGATAGAGAGAGAGATAATTATATGTAGACTATGATAAACGTCCAACAAGTTTTCACTTTGTACCTAAGACCTAAGAATTTGTGTAGCTGTTACTTCATACACTTACATCCCCCCCCTGCAAGGAGTTATATTTCCGTGTGAGTAAATTTTGTTTCGTCATTACAGAAGAATCGGAAATCGCACGCCAGTATTTTTGAATTTGGTAAACGTATTGCAGATACCTCGACATCGTAGAAGGTGCTGTGTTAGAAATAAAACAAAGTGGTATTTCAAGTGTCATTAGACATCGAGGATAGAATTGTCTGTAATAATTATACCAATTTTTGGCATTTGTACGGCTTTAAATAACAAAAAAGGATGTTATTCACTGAACATATTTTATGATAATTTCATCTGACAAATGACCATTTGTTTAGTATTTTAACTTCGTCTGCAATCTCTCTCTCTCTCTCTCACATACACACAGACACACGCAAAGAACATACACACACACACACACACACATACACACGCACAGGTACACACACACCCACACACACACACACACACTCGCACGAACCCTCATACACACACACACACACACACTCGCACGAACCCACACACAGGCAGAAAAAAATATTATTCAAGGGAATATTCCGGCCTCTGCAAAAGTCTGGCGTCGATATGCATATTCGGCCATACGACAAAATTGCAAGGTTTCCTTGGCTGCGATGTGCACGATTGCTGACAGAAAATATTCCTCCAATTTTCTGACTATTCCAGGGAGTGAAATGTCGCTTTAAGGCAAAATTTCAACCTTGGATGATTGCTCATAGACAGACGCACACATCTTCCAATTTAGACACATGCAAACACATAAACACACATACTAACACACAAACAAGCACATGGGGGGGGGCAGTACTCCCCCTCCCTGCATCCCTCCCTGACTTCTCTCTCTCTCCTCTCTTCGCTCATCTCACTCCTCTCTCAAATCCACATCTCTCTCGTTCTCTCTCCTGCTCCTCATCTCTCTCTACTAGCTTCTCTCTCTCGGGCAGCATCTCTCTACATTAGAGCATCTCCTCTGCTCTCTCTCTGCATCTTGAACCTCGTAACTCTCCTCTCTCGCGTCGACTCTTTCCTCCTCTATCTCTCCTTCACTCTCTCTCTCTTCTCCTCTTTCTTCTCTCCCTCCCTCCCTTTCACCTCTCTCTCTCTCTTCTCTCACTCATCCTCTCTCTCTCTCCTAGTTCTCTCCTTAGCTCGTATCCGCATCTCCGCCCTCTCTTCCTCCTCCATCTCGTTCATATCCATCTCTCATCTCTCCATCTCTCTCTCTCTCGCTCCTCTCTCTCTCCCTCTCTCTCCCTCTCATCTCTCTCTCTCTCACTCCTCTCTCTCTCGCTCCGTCGGTCTCCACCTCTCTCTCTCTCTCTCTCTCTCCCTCCCACTCTCTCTCTAACTCTCTCATCTCTCTCATCCTCTCTCTCTCTCTCTCTTCTCTCTCTGCTCACTCCTCTCTCTCTCTCTCTCTTCTCTCCTTCTCTCTCCTCTCTCTCTCTCTCTCTTTCTCTCCTTCCCTCCCGCGCCATCTCTCTCTCTCTCTCTCTCTCTCTCTCTCTCTCTCTCTCTCTCTCTCTCTCTCTCTCTCTCTCTCTCTCTCTCTCTCTCTCTCTCTTCCTCTCCCCCCTCCCCCCCCTCTCTCTCTTTCATTCCGTATAAGAGTCAGAGATACAGGTAGCAATTCAGCGGAGTCGACCACGAGCGTAACAGCGTGCAACTATCGTCTCAGCCTTAGCCGATCCGCCTGGAGTAAGCACTGGGAGACTTTGATTAGGATAAGTATTTGCTTGTACATAGCTTGTGGTTGAAGCACAGAACGATTTTCAAAAATTGTGTTTTGTTATGATCTGTGTTATCTTTATTATTTGTTTTATCTGGCCTGCTATTGTCAGTTTTTTTTTCTGTTTATGTATGTGAGTGTATAAGTAGATAGATATATGGATAGATTATTGATGGATTGGTAGATAGATAGATGTGGATTGATAGGCGAATATATAAACAGAGAGAGAGAGAGAGAGAGAGAGAGAGCACAAGCAAACAGATATCCCAACAGACTCGTCTATTTACACGCCGGAACTCCTTTATTTTACTGTTAAAAAGGGGAAAAAAGGAGAAAAAAAAACCCCTTAAGCTTCGGCAATATTTGCAACGCATCTACGCAACAGAACTTATATGATGTCATTTACAGCTATCATGCTGCAGTCACTGATTTTATTTGCTGCACAATTGCGTTCACGAATGATTGTCATATTGATTTCCACTCAAGTTAATGAATTTACTGAAGGCTTGCTAGATTGATTCAATGCCATTCTCATGTAAAAGGAAAGTTGTCGCTTCCGTGCAGTTAGATGCAGT
>NW_028234432.1:28803672-28806172 GCF_977035675.1 Penaeus japonicus | reverse complement strand
ATTGCAGATCTATTGCATACCCACGAGCTATATGGGAGAATGTCAGGCACAGAATGGAGTGATTTCAAGGCGCTGCAACAATGCGTGAGGTGAGGTGAGGAATCATTGCCAGGTGAAGCAATTGATATATGTATGCAATTTTACGTGTGTGTGTGTGTTGTTGTGTGTTTGTGTGTGTGTTTGTTTGTGTGTGTGTGTGTGTGTATGTATGTTTGTATGTGTGTATGTGTGTGTGTGTGTGTGTTTGTGGGGTGTGTGTGCATGTGTGTGTGTGTTAGAGAGTGAAAGAGCGAGAGATAAAGAAAGAGAGTGAGTGTGTATGTGTGTGTGTGTGTGTGTGTGTGTGTGTGTGTGTGTGTAGGAGGTAGAGGCCTCTGAAACCTAGCAAATACAGTTCAAATCTAAATGATTCTAAAGATGGAAATTATAATTAACCTAGAATTACCATTATCACCATCACCATCATTATCATAATCATTATGTCTACCATTATATGCATATGAATCAAAACCACTCTACACAGTTGATGAAGAGAAGAGCCAAACATTCTCCTATCAACACATATAGCTTGTCTTCTCACAAACCCATAAACTATATGCAATAGATTCTATGCAATAGAATCCAAAAATCACTGAAATTCTTTACTATGTCTTTATGAAGAGATAATCCTATATGCCTCAAAGATACGTGGACACATGATAGTTGAAAGGATACATGTGTAAGGCTACATAATCTGGTACTTTCGAGGGTACATGCGTACCTATTCACCCGTTTATTTGAATCTCAAAAGGTGGATTTAGTGAATCTAGATGAATGTAAATAAGCATGTGAAAGGGGTTGAACATTCAACATTCATGCTCTCACCTGTACATGAATGGATGGACTTTTATCAAAGACGGACTTAGAGAGAAGATAAAAAAGAGGAAGAGAGAGAGAGAGAGAGAGAGAGAGAGAGAGAGAGAGAGAGAGAGAGAGAGAGAGAGAGAGAGAGAGAGAGAGAGAGAGAGAGAGAGAGAGAAAGGCGAAGAGCGTAGAAATAGAGAGAGAAAGAGATGAGAGAAAGAGAAGCGAGAGAGAGAGAGGAGAGAGAGAGAGAGGAGTGAGTAGGAGATGAGAGAGGAGAGAGAGAGAGATGAAGAGAGTAGAGAGAGAGCGGAAAGAGGAGCAGAGAGAGAGAGAGGAGGGAGAGAGCGAAAGAAAGATAGAGAAAGAGAGAGAGTAGAGAACGAGAGCGAGAGAGAGAGAGAGAGATGAGATGGTGAGAAGAGAGGGAGAGAGAGAGATGAGAACACGAGAAGAGAGAGATGAGACGAGAGAGAGAGAGAGAGAAAGAGATGGAGATGAAGAGAGAGAGAAATAAAGAGAGAGAAAGGAGCGCGAGACGAGAGAGAGAGATAGAGATGAGAGAGAGGGAGATGAGAGAGAAAGAGAAGAGAGCGAGAGAGAGGAGTAGAGAGAGAGAGATGAGAGAGAACGAGAACGGAGAAGAGAGAGATGAGAGATATGAGAGTGAAGGAGAGACGAGAGAGAGAACTAAAGAGAGGGGAGAAAAGAGATAGGAGAAAGCGTCCGAGAGAAAGCGAGAAAGAGAGCGAGCGAGAGAGGGAGAGAGGACGATGATAGAGATAGAGAGATAGGAATATAGTAAGAGAAGAAAGAGAAAGATATGAGAGAGGATATCTATAGATATATAGACGATAGATGAAGGGATAGATAGAGAGATGAGTGAGAGTCGATATATCGAGAGAAAGATATAGCGCGAGAGAGAGAGGAGGGTATAGCTCGAAAGAAAGAAAGAGAAAGAGATAGTAGATGAGAGATAAGGGCGAATGAGAGAGAGAATGAGATGAGAGAGGAGAGAGAGAGAGAGAGAGAGAGAGAGAAAGAGAGTTAGAGGTGAGGCGAGAGAGGAGAGATAGAGAGATGATGAGTTAGAGAGACGCAGAGGAGTGATCTAGAGAGAGAGAGATAGAGAGAGAGAGACAGAGAGATGTAGAGAGAAAGAGCGAAGAGAGAGGGAGAGGGAGGATGGATGATGAGCGAAAGAAAGAAAGAGAAAGAGAATAGAGAGACGAGAGGAGAGAGAGAGAGATGAGATGAGAGAGGGAGAGATAGAGAGAGAGAGAGACCGAGAGAGAGGCGAAGAAGAGATAGAGAAAGAGAGCGAAAGATGAGAGAACGAGTAGAGAGAGAGAGAGAGAGAGACGAGAGGTGACGAGAGAGGAGAGAGAGAGCGAGAGAGGAGGGGGGGCGAGGAAGAGAGTGAGAGAGAGAGAGAGAGAGAGAAGACGCAGAGAGAGAGAAGAGAGAGAAGAGAAAGAGAGAGAGAGAGAGAGAGGAGAGAGGAGAGAGAGGAGAGAGGAAGAGAAGACGAGAGAGAGAGAGATGAGAGGAGTGAGCAAGGAGAGAGATAGAGAGGAGAGAGGTGAGAGGAGAAAGAGATGTGAAGGAGCGAGAGTGAGAGAGAGAGAGAGGTGTGAGTGAGAAGTGAGAGGAGACG
>NW_028234432.1:28796172-28801172 GCF_977035675.1 Penaeus japonicus | reverse complement strand
TTGTTTCATTACCTAATGTTCATCGCAAATTGCAAAGCGATTAAACGTTACTCTGTCTCCGCTTGTGGTGAACCGAATACTTGTCAACCAAGATATATATATATATATATATATATATATATATATATATATATATATATATATATAAATATATTTATATATATTCAATATCTTTTATTCGTCTGTGAACTGTTAGATTTAATGTTAATGTTAAAGATGGTGTGTTTTTGTATTTCGATTCTGTATAAAAGATGTCCATGGTATTCTTGATACACTCCAGAGAGAGAAAGACAAATTCGTTGAGGAATTCAGTCCTAAAGACGGCCTGGCCGTCCCTGTGGCCTACTGTATTGCAATTCTGTATGATAGTCATGTCACTCCTGGTACATTGCAGAAAGAGAAAGACATATAGATAAGTTTTTATTTCCCTTGACAAACGAATTGAGTTCTGTTTAAATCTTGCACTAATATCTAATAGGTTGATATCCCTGCTGTTGGAAACATTTAGTGACAACAACAACCTGAGTCGCAGTTCGGGTGGAATTCACTTGCACGCGTCGCAGGCTGGTGACAGTGCTCGTAACGCGTTGCTCGAGCGGCTGGAGTCGCGTTTTGGTGACGTAGATGGGCAGGATCTCCGTCGTGGTGACGTAGGCGCTCCTGATGGCCGTGTGGGTGTGGGTGTCGAAGGAGGTGAGGAAGCGAGTCTTGGTGAGAATCCGACTGACCGCCCCGACGTTGAGGATCGTGTTGATAGTGTAGTGGTTGAGGTAATTGAAGACGACCCCTCCGTCTCCGACAGAAGGAGATCGCGTTCGGGGGGACGACGGTCCGTGGCTTTCCCGCGTCGTCGTGAGCGGTTAGAAATCACGACCTCCGTGACGTAACTAGACTGCGTCAGGATCTCCGGAAGCGCCGCTTGCGTCACGGTGATGGTGTGGACGAGAGTGGAGGTCGCAAAGACGGTCCTGGTCACTTGCAGGCTGCTGTGGCTGTGTTGCAAATCGAAGGCCGTGACCTTGTCGTGCAAGAGGTCAATTGATGTTCTTGTGACTACCAATATTTCCGTCGAAGTTTGACAGGAAGTTTGGGCTACTCTGTAGTCTCCTCCTCTAACTGAGACAACAAAGAGCAAACAAAACAAAATCACACAATACTGCATGGCGAAAGCGTTACTGGAACACCTTCAGTTAATAAACAAAAGCCCAATTATGGTGCCCAGAGACCCGTGCACAGGTGATGNCCTCTGTAGCTGAGCTTTGAGGAGCGGTGGTGCGGGAATTGTAATGTGGAGACAGCTGACATGGAGACGGGGTTTTCGATACAGTTTGTGTGGATGCTGGGCATGGGATTGACGGTCAGGGTGTGGACTTGAGCGGGGGGAGTGGGGTCTGGGGGGTGGTGTTGGGTAGGGGGATTTGGTGGTGAGTTGGGTGGTGTGAGTAGTTGAGTTGTTTTTGAGGAGATGTATGAGGGTGGATGGGATGATGATAGTGTTGAGGTGTGGGTGTGTGTGTGTGTGTGTGTGTGTGTTGTGTGTGTGGTGTGTGTGAGTGTGTCGTCGTGTGAGTGTGTTAAATCTAGGTGTGTGTAGAAGCTATACGTGGAGTGTGTGTGTGTGTGTGGGTGAGTGGGTGTGTGTGTGTGTGTGTTGTGTCAGGGTGTGTGTGTGTAGGGTGTTGTGTGTGGTTGCGGTGGGGTGTGGTTGGTGTGGGTGTTTTGTGTGTGTGTTGTGTGTGTGTGTGTGTGTGTGTGTGTTGTGTGTGTGTGTGTGTGTGTGTGGATGTGTGTGGTGTGGTGTGGTTGTGTGTGTGTGTGTGTGGTATGTCGTGTGTGTGGTTGTGTGTGTGTGTGTGTGTGTGTGTGTGGGGAGTTTGTGGTTGTTGGTGTGTCGTGAGTGTTGTGAGTGCTGTGTGTGTGTGTGAGGGTGTTTGTGTGTGTGTGTGTGTGTGTTTGGGCGCTGTGTGTTTGCTGTGTTTGTTTGAGTGTGGGGGTGAGAGTGTGTGTGTGTGTGTGGGAGTGGGGAGTGACTTTGTTTGGTTGTTGTGTGTGTGTGTATGTATGTTATGTGTGTGTGTGTGTGTGTGTGTGTGTCGTGTGTGGGTGTGAGTGTGGTTGTGTGTGTGTGTGGGTGTGTGTATATATGTATATATTATATATTAATATCATATATATTATACAATATAATCTCTGTCATCTATATGTCTATATCTCTATATATATATAGATATAATATATCTATCTCAATATATGTGTGTGTGTGTGTGTGTCTGTGTGTTTGTGCTGTGTGTGTGGTGTGTTTGTGCTGATGTGATGTGTGTATATTTATAATATATATATATTGTTGGTGTGTTTTGGTTGTGTGAGTGTGTGTGCGTGTGTGTGTGTCGTGTGTGTGTGTTGTGGGTGTGTGTGTGTGTTGTGTGTGTGTGATTGTGTGTGTAAAATATATATATATATTCATAATATATATTTATGTGTGGGTGTGTGTGTGTGTGTGTGTGTGTGTGTGTGTGTGTGTGTGTGTGTGTGTGTGTTGTGATGTTAGTCGTGGTGTGTGTGTGTGTGTGTATGTGTGTGTGAGTGTGTGTGTGTGTGTGTGTGTGTGTGGGTGTGTGTGTTGTGTGTCTGTGGGTCGTGTGTGTGTGTGTATATATAGCTATATATATATTCTCATATGATATGTGTGTTGATTGTGTGTCGTGTGGGGTGTTGTGTGTGTGTGTGTGTGTGTTGTGTGTGTGTGGTGTGTCTGTGTGTGTGTGTGTGTGTGTGTGTGTGTGTGGTGCGTGTGTGTGTGTGTGTGGGTGTCTTGTGTAAGTATGTGTGTGTGTTTTGTGTGTAGTGTTTGTGTGTCTTGTGTGTGTGAGTGTGTGTTGGGGCTGTGTGTATATTGTATGTTGTGTGTGTGGTGTTGTTGAGTGTGTGTGGTGTGTGTGTGTGTGTGTGTGTGTGTGTGTGTTTCTTTGAGAGTGATGTGTGTTTGAGTTTGTTTGTGTTTGTGTGAGTGTGTGTGTTTGTGTGTCGTGTTGGGGGTGTGGGTGTGGGGGGGGGGGGGGGGGTTGTGTGTGTGTGTGTGTATAGTGTTGAGTGTCGTGTGTGTTGCGTGTGTGTGTGAGTGAGTGTTTTTGTAAGTTACATTTCAGTTCAGGAAGGTGTTTTGGTTGTAAGAATTTTTGTTTTGTGCTAAGTTTTAGTTATTAGTATAGTTAGTGTGATTTATTGTTTGTGAGAGTGTTATGTATTTTAGTAATGTTTTAGTTGTGATCTTTGAGAATTAATATTGTTTGTGTTATTATAGATGTTTAGTTTTATATGTTCTTTTGTAGTGGTTTGAGATAGGTGTTACATATAATTGTGATTGTTATTAGTTTGTATTTTGGTTATTTTCCTTTTTATATATAGTTATATGTAGTTATATTTATATAGTTAGATGTTGTTTTTAGATACTTATGTTAGATTATATATGAACTCAGCTACTTTTTTTCAGTGTTAGTATACTATTCTGTTTTGTGAATGGATATTGCTTTGATCTTGCGCATAGTCGGCATGGGTTTATAAAGAGCTAATCTTATTTGTTCTGTTCGTGTAGTAGTGGTGCTTGTGTTTTGTTATATGATTATGAAAATGAAAAGCCGTCATGACCTGATTTATTATTTATATGATTGAATAGTCTTTCGTCAGGTCAAGTTGGGTTATTAGTGTGGGGGGTCTTTGGCTAAGGCTCGGGGTTTAGGGGGCGGCTTTGAGGGATTGGTATATGCTGTTGTTAATTGTGTGTGGGTGGGTTAGTGTGTGTGATGTGTTGTATGTGTGTGTGTGGTGTATTGCTGAGTGTGTGTGTGGTGTGTTAGTGTGTGGTGTGTTTGGAGTTGTGTGTGTGGACTGTGTGTGGTTAATATATATATCTATATATATATATAACTATGACTATCACAACTATCTCTCCTCTATATCTCTATATATCTATCCTTTATTCTCTCTCTCTATTCTTCTCTCTCTCTATCGATATATCTCAGTGTGTGTGTGTGGTGTTGTTTGTGTGTGTGGGTGATTTTGTGTGTGTGTGTTTGTCGAGATTTTGATGTGTGTGTGTGTGTGTGTGTGGTGGGGGTGTTGGGGGGGGGGGGGGGGGGGGGGTGGGAGGGGGGGAGGGGGGGGGGGGGGGAGGGGGTGAGTGGGTGTGTGTGTGTGTGGTGGTGTGCTGTGTGTGTGTGTGTGAGTGTTGGTGTGTGTAGTGTTGTGAGTGTGTGTCGAGTGTGTGTGTGGTGTGTGAGTGTGTGTCTAATAAATCTATATCATATACTTTATCCTAAATATCCTAATCAAACTCTATCTATACTCTCATAATATATATTCTATACTATCTTATATATATAAATTTGTCGTGTGTGTGGGTGTAGTGGTGTGTGAGTGTGTGTGTATGTGTGTGTTTGTGTGTGTATGTGTGTGATAGTATGGTGTTTAGAGAGTGTATGAGTCTGTGTGGGTGTGAAGTCCGCTTTGTGTGTGTCGTGTGTGTGTGTGTCGTGTAGTGTGTTTGTGTGTGTGGTGATTTGTGTGGGTGTGGGTGTGTGTGTGTTGGTCGGGTGTGTGTGAGATTTTGGTGTGTGTGTGTGTGTGTGTGTGAGTGTGTTGTGTGAAGTTGTGGTGAGTTGGTGTGTTTGTGTGGTGTGAGTGTGGTGTGGGTGCGAGATGTGTGTGTGTTGAGTGTGTGAAAGATTGTGTGTGGGTGGGTTGTTGTGTGTGTGGGTGTGTGTGAGTGTGTGTGTGTGTGGGTTGGGTGTTTGAGTGTGTGTGTGTGTGTGTGTTGGTGCAGAATGTGATGGGTGGTTTGTGTGGGGGAGAGTGATTGTGTGTGTGTGTGTGTGAGGTGTGTGTTTGTGGTGTGTGTGTGTGGTGTGAGGGTGTGTGTGTGGTGTGTGTGTGATAGTGATGTGATGTGTGTGGGTGTGTTAGGTGAGTGTGTGTGTGTGTGGGTCTTGAGGTTTGAGTGGGCT
>NW_028234432.1:28781172-28786172 GCF_977035675.1 Penaeus japonicus | reverse complement strand
TATTATTATTATCATTATTATTATTATTATCATTATTATTATTTTGATTATTGTTGTTGTTGTTATTATCATAATGATTATCATTATCATTATCATTATCATCATTATTATTATTGTCATTATCATTATCATTATTATCTTTATCATCATTACTATTATCATTATCATCATTATAATTATCATTATTATTATTATTATTATTATTATTATTATTATTATTATTATTATTATCATCATCATCATTATTATTATCATCATTATTATTATTATTATTACTATATGAGTATATTCTTTTGATTAGCTTTTTATAAGATCAAACACCGGGTCGCTCCCAGCGAGCTAGGGTGAGTGAAATTGGAAGTTTTATATTGCGAGTTCTGCGGAGTGAGATTAATATGAATATAATAAAAAGTGTATAAAAAAATATAAAAATATAAAATTATTGTATGAGTATAAAAATAGATATTTGTTTTGTAAAAATGTAGGTATATAAAAAATAAAAATTCCATTGTGTACGAAAAAAAGTTTATATGGTGAGAGCTCGTCTTAGAATATGTGCAGTACTATTAAGTACAATTTTCTGTCTCTCTTGTAAAGAGGGATTTCCTGGAACTTTATTAACAAAGTCTTTGGCTCCTTTCTTTATCAGGCCTAAGGCACCTACCACTACTGGGATCGTACGAGTCTTTAGGTGCCACATCTTTTCTACTTCTATCTCTAGGTCTTTCTATTTCGAGAGCTTTTCAAATGTTTCGCAGCTACATTCCGGTCAGAGGGCACACTCATATCAATGAGAAAGCATTGATTGTTCTTTCTATCCTTAATTACAATATCAGGACGGTTTGCTTGTATTGTGCGGTCTGTTTGAATCGGAAAGTCCCAAAGAATAGTAACATCTTTTCCCTCTGTGACAGGTTCTGGATGGTGTTTATACCAGTCACTTTGGATCTTGATGGAAAAGCGGTTACATATTTTCCAATGGAGGTATTGACCAACCCTGTCATGTCTGTTTTTATACTCCCCTGGTGTTAGGATGGAGCAGCCAGAAACAAGGTGGTCGATTGTTTCTATTCTTTCATCGCAGAATCTACACTTTGGGTCAGCCCCGTTATGTAAGACATTGGCTTGATAGTTTCGTGTAAACAAACTTTGATCCTGTGCTGCAAGAATGAAGCCCTCGGTTTCCGCTTTCAGTCCGGAGCTACGTAGCCACTGATGGGTTGCCTGTGTGTCTACATCAGCATTATTATTATTATTATTATTATTATTATTATTATTATTATTATTATTATTATTATTATTATTATCATTATTATCACTATTATCATTAGTATCATATCATTATTATTATCACTATCATTATTATTATTATTATCATTATTATCATCATTATGATTTTATTATTGTTAATATCATTATCACTCTCATCATTGTTGTTTCAGTATCAATATTGTTATCATCATCTTTATGTAATTATAATCATCACTGTTATCATTATCATTATCATTGAAATTACTCTATTATCATTAATGTTATCTTTATTGTTGTCATTATCGTTATTTTCCTTATCACTGCTGTTGTTGTTGATGTTGTTAATATTTTTTTTATGTTTTCCTTATCATTATCTTTTTTCAAACTATAATTATTATTATCATTGTTATTATTACGATCATTATTATTATTATCACCATCATTATCATTGGTATCATTATCATATTTGTTAACATCATCATTATCATTATTATTATTGTTATCACTATTATTATTGTTATTATCATTATTATTATTGTTATTATTATTATTATTATTATTATTATCATTATTATTATTATTATTATTATTATTATTATTATTATTATCATCATCATCATTACTATTATTACTATTATTATTGTTATTATGATTATCATTATTATTATTACTATTATTATCATTATTATTATTATTATTATTATTATTATTATTATCATTATTATTATTATTATTATTATTATTATTATTATTATTATTGATATTATTACCATTATTATTAGTGTCATTATTATCATCATCGTCGCTTTTTTATCATTGACATTATCATTGTTGTTATCATTATTAAAGTCAATAGGACTATAATCATGGTAACCGTTCATGTAATGTTAAGGATAAGGATAAGCCAGATTTGCGGAGCAGATGCTACGCCGAGCTTGTATGCAGTGACGCGAGCCCGCCTGTGCCAGCGTGTGCTGACTCGTGAAAGAATGTGCCAACGAGTGTTGACTCGATCTGAGCTTGGTCCTTATCCAACGCAGTGCCCAGCTACGTCAGTAACCGCCAGGTGACAGTGGAAGCTCACGAGCTTGGGCGGGGCTCGATATGCCGACCACGGGGATGTGAAGTCGACACGCTACCAATGAGCTAACCAGACGGCGGATCATGTAATGTTGTTATTATCAATACTTGTATGATATAATCTTTATCATTATTGCTGCTATTTTATCAATCTTGATAGAACTTTTATTAATCCTATGAGAATGACTGCTATTAGTATCAATTTTCTTATCATTATCTTGATTATGACTATAGTTATGTGCATCTTTATGTTGTTATAATTGTTATCATTAATATGATCATCAATGCTTTTGATATGTTCATAGCTATCATTAATACTATGGCCAACATTTTTATATCATTATCTCTATCTTTATTATTATTCATATCACATTTTCAGATTCATCATTATTATTATGATGATTGTAATTGTCAAAATGTTCAGAAAATCGTTAATAATGATATTATTAATATTTTTATTGTTCTTATCATCATTTTAGTGTTGTTTTAACCCCCTTCTTTAATACACAAAACTGCTCCAAGTCTCATTTCAATATTGAAATTAATTTCATTATAATGTAATTTGCTCTGTACTGTAATCAAAATTCCATATGATTTTAGTATTTACACTTAAATCCATATAATTACTAATATATCATCCAGCGATCACAGCCATATACGACATAGACATATACGCTTTCCAACACTTTCTGACAATTTAGATGTTAAACATTTCCATCAATAAAATTGGCATGTATTAATTAGATTACGAGGCTGTTAAAATGCCATGTTTTTAGTTATACACGATGTCGATATTCTATCAGGATTATCTTGTTTGGGATTATAGGATATACGAGTCGGAAAAGTGGACACAGATGTTAATGCATATGTAAAAGGTATATATGCATAAGTGAGGTGTAAATAACTATATGTGTATGTGTATATATATATATATATATATATATATATATATATATATATATATATATATATATATATATAGAGAGAGAGAGAGAGAGAGAGAGAGAGAGAGAGAGAGAGAGAGAGAGAGAGAGAGAGAGAGAAAGAGAGAGAGAGAGAGAGAGACACAGAGAGAGAGAGAGCAACAGTAATTTACAACCAACAGTAAAAATATCACTGATCAGTTTACTATCAAATTTATTCACACCTCCATTCATCTCTTTCATCTTGAGAGCCGCTATCAAATGTGGCATTCCAGCTTTATGCTCGTGTTGTGTCCTTTAGTGTCGTTTGATGACTTCGAATGTGACCTCCCGTGACCTTGGCTAGGCCTCATTTTAAGGAACTGGGAAGAAACACATAAAGAGGAAGAAAATGTGTTCTTTTATTTAAATGTCGTCATGTGTTTGTTTGTTTGTTTGAATGAGTGTGTGTGTGCGTGTGTTTGTGTGTTTGTATGTATGTGTGTGTGTGTGCGTGTCCGTGTGTGTGTGTCCGTGTATCCGTATGTGTGTGTGTGTCCGTGTGTGTGTGTGTCTATACTTATTTGCTCTCCGATGATTGCATGCATTGCAAAAGAAATATCATACTTTGAACTCATTCGTGTTACCGTTGCAATAAATCCTATTTCCGAATCTTCCCGCACTTCGGCGCGTTGCTGTCAATCGACGAGGTTGAATTTATGGCTCATTGGGCGGCGAAGTTATTGGAGTACAGAGTTATGAACGATTTTTATTGTCAGTTTTGATAATATTGTTATCATCGTTATGAAAATCATTTGCGATGACCGCTCCCATTGATACTACTAATGATTCGTTCGTTTGATATAGATTAATTTGATTTGATATAGATTAATGTATGCTTGTGTGTCTTTCTTACTAATGCATGAACAAAAATCTACTTTCTTTTCACTTCCCCTCGTTTCTTATTCTATTTCTCTTTTCCGTATCTTTCCCCTTTCCCCCTGTCTCCCTGTCTCCCTGTCTCTCCCTGTACTTCCTCTTTTTTCTCCTTTCTTATCCTTGCTCCCTTCTTGACCTATGATTATCGTACTTACCTGGAGTCTCCCGGGAAACGGTTTTTCTCTCCCTCGCCCTCCCCTCCCTCCTCCTTCTCTCTCTCTCTCTCTCTCTCTCTCTCTCTCTCTCTATCTATCTATCTATCTATCTCTATCTATCTATCTATCTATCTCTCTCTCTCTCTCTCTCTCTCTCTCTAACTCACTCACTCTCTCTCTCTCCCTCTCTCTCTTTCTCCCTCTCTCTTTCCCCCTACTTTCTCCTCCCTCTCCCTCTCCCCCTCCTTCTCCCGCCATCCCCTTCCCCCAAAAACCCACTCCTCTACCCATGCGCGTTTCCATGACAACCGCAGTGGTTTCAGAAGCCGGTGAATTCCGAGTAAATAATCACATGCCAGTGCAAGATGCGAGCTAGCCCTTTCGGCGCCTTCGTGCAAGCGCTTGCGTGACGAAGACCGTAAAGTATGCTGATTTTTTTTTTCTTTTTTTTTCTTTTTTTTTTTGTCTTGTCCTTCGCCGATCTCATTCGTGGTGGTGTGATTTAATCGTGTTCTTTTGTTGTGTTTGTTTTTTGTCGTGTTCGTTAACGGTTAGATTGAGTTTTTATTTTGTTTGATATAGGTTTGTGTGTATATTTAAAAGGAGTGTCCAGTTACTGTATAAAACATTCTAATATACACTTACTATGGACACACACACCCGCAATCACTTA
>NW_028234432.1:28751172-28753672 GCF_977035675.1 Penaeus japonicus | reverse complement strand
ATTTCCCCCTACCCCTTGCCTTATGGGGAATTCGTTCGTTTTATCTGAAAGCCAAAAAAGGAATTTGCGCCAAAACGAAGACGACCAAAACCCCCCCGTCACGTATGACCCAATCGCCTATGCCCTACCCAAGTCATGTAAGTTAAATCTGGCGGATGAATTCCCTAGACTTTTAACTCGCACTCGGCCACCTAAAATAAGTAATTTCCTGTGATAAATGTAACGACCTGATTAGGTAAAGAACTAATGAATTAACTATTGGATCTAATATCTAGTGTTCCATTTGTTATTGCTATTTGTAAATAATACTTCATCAAATAAAATCGATGTTCACCATTTAATGATTATAAAATAGATCGTTAATTGGAGATGCAAGTAACTAAATGACTATAAAGAAAATATGTTACAGGATTTATAGCATCATATCACGGCAGTGTTGTTAAAGAATATCTATCATTAATTGTACAAGATAGTCAGAGTAATGAATCATAGTAAGGCTGAACATTTTTTTAGAGTGTTATTAACTCTGACTGGTGCTTATTCATGCTGTTCTGTCGGGAGGTCAGTGTCAAACTGAATTATAGTTACAATAATTGATCATATTATGGAGCGTCCTTGATAAAGTTATTTGAATCATCCTGATTTCTTTTCTTTTTATTGGATATTCTTATTGCTATCCATTACACTTTTTTCTTTAAATTCATACACGCAGTTTCATATATAAACATTTCCAAATATCAACACACACTGAGAAATATACAATCACGTGCAGACGTTAAAACACACATATACATATGTACATACAAATGCAAACTTAACCACATTAACACACGGACACACTTCATCGTACCTAATTCCGTGGTTCATAAATCAACGCCCCAGGGGAACCATCTACACTAACAACAAAACGTGCTTGTTTGGAACACGAAAGTCGTACCTTCCTTTTCCTCACGGTTCTCATATTCTTAATTAGTTTCAGGGATTCATGACAGATTCGTCCTCGTGGGGGGGGGGGGTTAAGACAACAGCGTTCCATAAGTTGAGGTTGTTGACTCGACTGGCGGATAAATGTTCAAAATGATTGTTGTTTATTTCGAATGTCTGAGGTCACGGTCACTCTTAGTTCCTTAGGAATTTATCAAGTCAAATATATGTGTTCCGTTTACATGCACAAAGCATACATTTCTTCCTGGGGTTATTATGCAAAGGTCTCCCTAGAGTCATGAATAGCGTCCAATAAAATGTGACTTTCGCTTTTATACCCAAGCCTTTGTCATGCAAAGGGTTCATTATGCAAGCACATAGCATGGGAATCATCAACAGGGCGCCATAAAATAGCACAGAAAGCAGTATCCAACCGAGTAGCATTAGAGGAACGAACAGTCCCGAGTTCCTTTTGGAAGAACACTCCGCGCTTTGGATTTTCCTTCGATTGTTTTCATTCTGTTTCGCTTGTTCCCCTGATTGATAGTTGTTGATTGCGGTGGTTTACTGAGTAGTCGTAATGGATAACTATATTGATCAAGTTGAAAATATAACAAGGCATTCTCTACAGAGATGGAAATGTTTTACACGATAAATATGATATTCTTCTTTAGCAGCAGATCTTCCCATGTTCTTGTAAGGTCGCCGTTCCTCTAAAAACGACTCTACTCTCTCCGAAATGTCACCACCACTTCTTCAACACATATTTCCTTTTCTCCCAAGACCTTCCTTTTAGTCTTTCATCTCCTCTATCGTGTCCCTCTTTACCTCTTCCCCCTATTTCCAACTCCAGCCTCTACACTGCCTACATAATCATTATCTCCTCTGGGGACATGTCCAAACTACTACACCTTTTTCCTCCAAGATCTTCGTGGACACCCTCCACATCATCACCGGCGCCCTTAAGCACTTATTACAAATTTTATACGCTCTTGTAAACTCACTTCTCTATCTCCACAATCATCCTACTTACTTGAAATTGGCCAAGTTTTTCCATCCATACGTTATAGTAGGTTACATTACCCTTCTTGTAGACTTTTCCGTAGACTTTTCCTATTACTCTAGCACTTGTTCGCCTGTCAAACAAAGCCGAAACATTTTTCCAGTTTACCCAGCCACCTTGTATTCTGTAAGTTATTTCTGTATCAATAGACTGGAAGCTGGTCAGAAAAAACGGGAGAACGTTCCAGTAGTATTGTGGGGTACAAGTGCAAGAGTAAAAGGAAAAGTCTATTTAATTGTAGTAAGGTCTACAATGGCACAGTTTATCTAACGTGGGTTATGAACATTAGTCAATCTATTTTCTCCTTATTCTCTCCTACCTATAATATTCCTCACCTTCTTTCTCATCCTTTCTATTCTTCCACCTACTTCTTCTTTCTTTCCCTTTATTCCCTGTTTCTTTCGTTGATATTCCTCCGTCTACCATTGATTAGTTCCATTATCCCCTTGCGCCTCCTCCCTTCTCATCACTGCCCATCAAAGGGTTTCCCCTCATATCACCCTCCCTCGCACC
>NW_028234432.1:28712788-28718572 GCF_977035675.1 Penaeus japonicus | reverse complement strand
GAGAAAAAAAAAAGACACAGAACAACAAGAAGAAGAAAGAGGAACAAGGGACAGATAGAAATACACCAAAATCCCCATCGGATAAACTCATAGTCGGGATGCTGGGCTTGAGCATCACTCCCCCGCTCCTTCTTCATCTCCCGGTTGCGAGTGGACTGACTCCCTTTGGGCAGATGGCTATGGAGTATCTTGAGAGGGGGGCGGGGGGAGGGGGGGAGGTGACAGGTGTAATGAGGACTTAAGTAGTTATAGTAATAGTAGTTACGGTATAGGAATGAGGTGACATGTAATGAGGATTTGAGTATTTATAGTAAGTAAAGTGGTGAAGCTAGTTATGACGATGGTAATGTGGTAATAATAACGTTATTGTTGTTATTATCATTATGTTCATGAACATTATTATCACTACTATTTTAATTACTTTCTTTATCATTATGACCATTTTTATTACTTTTACTATCTTCAATTTTATTATTATCATTACCATTGTTATCATACTCTATTATGGATAACATTGCTATCAATGTAATTGTAATGATTAATATTAACATTAGTATTGATATCATTATTACCATTATCATACTCACTCAAGTTATCATCTTTATCATTTCAATACTAACGTTATCATTATCATCATAATTTTCATTATTATCATTAATGTCATCATCATTTTATCATCATAACTGTTATTGTTATTGTTACTGAGTTCTTGTTTTTATTTTCATTATCATCATTAGTTTTAAAAAGAATAAATACAGTTCTGATAGTAGTATTGATACTGAAGATAATGATAACAATAAGGATGATAATGATAGCAATAATGATAATGATAACAACAATGATAATATCAGTAATATTAATAACAATAATAATAATGATTATAATGAAGATAATAGTCTTAACTGTAGGTAAAATAATAATAATGATAACTATAAGGATAACAATGATAATGATACTATTAATGATAATAAGGATAATAAGAATTATGACAAAATCAATAATGATAATGACAGTGATGATAACAATTATAATTATAAGGATTATTGATTATCGGATTATCCGTATGTTCTTTTTACTTCCAATTTCCATGTTTCTGGTTGGTTGATTATCAAAAAAAAGTTATTTTCATGTTCTTCTTAAACTTCGGAATCTAGCATGCACTTCGGTCATGATTTTCATTCGTCCAATGTTAACCGTCAAAGGGACTTTACCATAATGGTTTATTTACGTAATAGTTCGATCATTTGCATATTCTAAGATTTTTTTTTTTTTTTTTTTTTTTTTTTTTTAAATTAAACACAGCCGTCTTGCCACTCAGTATATCTACCCAAACTGCCACATGGTATTTAGAGATAACTGTGCATTTAAGAGGGTGATTGGTCAAATTCCGGACATTTACCACGATTCAATTCTCAAATACTTTTTTTCAGATTTATAATATAGGAAATGGGGGAAACTAGCTACTTGGATGGCATAACTCTTCACAATAAGACTTCAAATGACCCTTAGTGTTGTCATTTTTTTTTACTTTGTACTTTAACAGAGTAATTATGTGATGACACTAGTGATTAAGAAAAATAACAAAATACAATCACAACAACAAGAAAAGGGAAAAGAAAAAACAGTAAGAAAACAAGAACAACCATAGGAGAACTTATGCCGTTTCATCAGCGAATTTACGGAGGTAAAATTTAAATGTTTTTTGACAGATAATGCGAATGATAAAAACAAAAACAATAATAACAAAAAAATATAAAAATTACTTGACTGTCAGGACCCATACAAGAAAAGTTGCCAGACCTGTAAAATCAGCAGAAGTTGAAATAAGACGAATGAATAAAAAAAGAAAGAAAATGGATAAAAAACTATACTAGATCAAAGTAATAAATAGATAATTAAATAAAACTTAAAAAGCGTAACCGAGCCAATTGATATCTCCTCTTTCTCACGCCAGATAAAATTAACGTCACTTAATGTTCGTACGTATAAAATCCGCTCTCTGTCTACTGCTAAAGCCTTTGACGTTACGAAAGGAAAGCAGAATCTCCTTCCTAAGGATTTCAAAGACCCTGAGCTGTGGCTTTCCCTGAGTGAGGAGATTATGATCAAACACTGTGCTCGAATTTAAGATATTTGTATGCGTGTGTGTGTTCGTATGTGTGTGTGTGTGTTTATATGTGTGTGTATGTGAAGCCATGATAAAATAGAGGAGTGTGTTCGTGTGTGTGTGTGTGTTTGCATGTGTATGTGTGACAAAGGTAGAGAAATTGTGTGTGTGTGTGTGTGTGTGAAGCCATGATGAAATAGAGGAGTGTGTTCGTTTCGTGTGTGTGTGTGTGTGAGTGTTTGTAAGTGTGTGTGTGACAGATGTAGAGAAATTGTGTGTGTGTGTGTGTGTATGTGTAGCCATGATTAGATAGAGGAGTGTGTTCGTGTGTATGTGTGTGTGTGTTTGTAAGTGTGTGTGTATGTGTAACCATGATAAAATAGAGAAGGAGAGAAGTACACGTGAAAACCAAACTGAGCAAAATAAAAAAAAATAAGAAAGAAAGAAAGAAAGAAAGAAAGAAAAAAAAAAGCTCTCAAATCCCCTTCCCCCTCCCTCCCCCTCCGTCTCCCTCCCTCCCCCTCCCTCCCCCCGGCAAAGGTACGGAGCTGTGATCCCAAAGGCGACATCTGGCAACACATCAATCTCCTTGGCACACCCTGTCACTTACACCTCCCCCTCCCCCCCTCTCCCCTCCCCCCAAGATGCCTCACCACCTTCCAGAAACCCCTTAGCCTCATCCTCCCCCCCCCCCACCCACCACCACCCAACCGTTCCCCTACCACCACCCACTAAATCCTTACCCCCCTCCCCCTCCTCCCTTCCCTCCCTCCCTCCCTCTCCACTAACGCTTCGTCTAAATCCCTCTCTCTCTCTCTCTCTCTCTCTCTCTCTCTCTCTCTCTCTCTCTCTTCACTAAATTCATGTTCCCTCAGCCTTCTCCCCCTCCCTCCATTTATTTTAAATTCCCCCCCCCCCCTAAATAAAAATCTCCCCTCCCCCCCCCCCTCCGTTTCATTCACCCCCTCACATCCCCTAAATCATCTATCCTACTCCTATCCAGCTCCTTTTCCCTTTCCTCAGTCATCCTTCCCCCCCCCCCTTCTTTCCCTCTTCCCCTCCCCATTCATCCCTCTTCCCCATCCATCCTTCCCCTCCTCCTTCCCCACAGAAACCCCTCAATCATCCCTTACCTTTCTCTTTCTCTCTCTCTCTCTCTCTCTCTCTCTCTCTCTCTCTCTCTCTTTCCCCCCCCTTCCTTCATTTTCACTCTCCTTCCTTCACCTCTCATTCTCTCTCCTCTCTCTCTAATTCTCTCTCTCTCTCCTCTCTCTCTCTCTCCGCTCCTCTCTCCCTCTCCTTCTCTTTCCCTCTCTCTCCTTCTCTCACATTCTCCTCTCTCCTCTCCTCCTCCTCTTCCTCTCTCAGCCTCACTCAATCTCTCACTCTACATCTCCTCTCCTCATCTCCTCCTCCCTCCCTCTCTCTCTCTCTCTCTCGCTACTCTCTCTCTCTCTCCTCTCTCTCTCTCTCTCTCTTACTCTCTCTTCCGTTTTCTCTCCTTCTACGTCTCTCGCCTTTCTCTCTCTTCTTTTCTTCTCCCCTCTTCTCCCTTGCTTCTCTTTATGCTTCCCTTCCTCTTCCCTACTTCTCTTCTCTCTCTCTTTCTCTTTCTCTCTCTCTCTCTAACCTTCCCTTTCTTGTCCATCCTTCTCCTCCTTCCCGTCCTCTCGTCGTCGTCCTCCCTTACCCATCCACCCCTCTACCCCTCCGTTTTCTCGCCACCCCCCCCCTCCCGCTTCCCCGCCTCACTCCTCCCCTCTCCCCAATCCTCCCCCTCCCCCTCCCCCTCTCCGTCACCCCTACCCCTCCTACTTCCCCCTCCCTCTCCTCCCCTTCCCCCATCTCACCCCTCACCCCTCACCCCTCATCCCTTCTTCCCCTTCTACCTCACCCTCACCCCTCATCCCCCCTCCCTCACCCCACCTCCCCCTCTTCCCCTCACCCCTCACCCCTCACCCCTAACCCCTTCCCCCCTCTCACCCCGCACACATTTTAGCCATTCTCTCCCTCACCCCTCCTTCCTTCCTCACCCCACCTCCCCCTCACCCCTCACCCCTCACCCCTCTCCCCCCGCACACATTTCAGCCCATCTCCTTCTTATCCCGGGCTGAACAAGGGTGTCTCTCTTATCAGTCATGGGAGGCAGAAGTGTCGCGGCCGAACACTTGCTATAAATCAGGGGATCAGACTAAACTGCTTCTTTCAGCGTCGTGGTGCGGACGGTTTTTTTTTTTTTTTTTTTTTTTTTTTGGGGGGGGGGTAGGGGAGGGGGCTGGGGGTCTCTAGTGTATTTCTATTTATTGTCTTTTTTTGTGTTTTTTATGATTTTTTTATTCCTTGTTTTTTTTCTTTTTTTTCTTGATGTTCTTTCTTTTTCTTTTTTCTATTTTTTTGTTCTTGATTTTATCTAGCTATTTGTTCCTCTTTTCTTTTTTTATCAATTCTCTTTATTTTTTATTTTTTCATTTTTTACTACTTCTTTCTTAATTTCTTTCTCCTTCTCTTATATTTCATTTTCCTTTTGTTTCTCTTTTCATTTTATTTTCATTTCCTTTTTGTTTATTACTATTTCTTCTTCTCTCTTTTCCCTTCCTTGTCTTCGTCTTTTGTTTCTTTCTTTCTCTTCCCTTTCGTCTTCTCCTTATCTGCCTTTCTTTTCTTACGCAAGATGTCCTTTTTCCTTCCTTTTTTTCTCTTTTATTCTCCTTTATTCTCTTCTTATCTATTTCCATCACTTCCGTTGTAATCATTATTGTTATTACTAATAACATTACAATTATCAGTTGTAGTATCATTGTGATTATTATTGTGAGTATCAATAGCATTATTATCATTATTATCATTATTATTTTTATTATTAATATCATTATTAACTCTACTGTTGTTATCATTATCAATATCATCATCAACATTATAACTATCCTTGTTATCATCTTCATTTAAAGTGAACATAAGGAGTTCCTTGATCTATCGTTACGGTCGAAAATCCATTTCATTTCAGCAGATGTTTCGCCCATATGGACTACTTCAAGAGAAAACGGGATCGTTGGAACATAGTGAGGGGAGACTTAAGTACGATTGAATGGGTTATCGAATTGTTTATAAATGAATGTTTATTGCTGTTATGTATGAAAGTTTGTGACTATGTGTGTGAGTGTGTGTGTGTGTGTGTGTGTGTATGTATGTGTGTATGTGTGTGTGTATGTGTAGATTCGTAAAAAGAAAAGATAAAGAGACGTAAAGGAACACAATATATCATCGAAAAGTGACACACTAGTAAAAAACTGACACCTTTATTTCTTTTCTTCTTCTATCTATCCTTATAATCGGTGTCATTCTTTTCCATGTTCTATTTCTTCTCTTTCTCGTATTTCTTTCTTCACTTTTCTCCTCCTTGATTTTCCTCGCATTATCCTTCTTTTCAGTAAAAAAAAAAAAAAAAAAAAAAAAAAAGAGAGAGAGAGAGAGAGAGAGAGAGAGAGAGAGAGAGAATTAGAGAATTAAAAAAAAACTAAATGTTTCCACGTGTAAAATATTAATGTGATTTGCAATTTGAAAAGAAGAATTTTTTTTTTCTAGATCTTGGAATATGATTGCTGGCAATGTTTTTTTTTTCTTTTTTCTTTTCTTTTCTTTTCTTTTCATTTCTTTCTTTCATGAATAGGATCATTTCA
>NW_028234432.1:28708024-28712688 GCF_977035675.1 Penaeus japonicus | reverse complement strand
AAGGACTAAGGAACATGAATTCCGTTTTAGAAATAGGAACCACTCATCATCATTAGAGCCTGAGAATTTACGAGAATGATTCCGAACAGCGGGTGGAATTACTGGCGGAATAAAAATGTATTTAGTTTCCTTTTAGATCGTGGAAGCGCTGACCGTGTGAGCTTTTGTTGCGTGAGGAGGAGGAAGGGGGGGGGGAGAGAGGCGAGAGGAAGGTTAGAGAGGGGTGAGGGAAGGGAGAAGAGGGGAAAGGGAAATGGGGGGAAAGGGGAGAGAAAAGTGGGAAGGACACGGGGGAGGAGAAAAGAAGGAGAAGGAGGGGAGAGGGAAGATTAAGAGGGGGAAGGGAAAGAGGGAGAAGGAGGGGAGAGGGAAGAGTAATAGGGGGAAGGGAAAGGGGGGTAAGAAGGGAAAAAGGAAGAGTAAGAGGTGGAAGAGAAGAGGGGAGAAGGAGGGGAGAGGGAAGAGTAAGAGGGGGAAGGGAAAGAGGGAGAAGGAGGGGAGAGAGAAGAGTAAGAGGGGGAAGGGAAAGAGGGAGGAGGGGAGAGAGAAGAATAAGAGGGGGAAGGGAAAGGGGGGTAAGAAGGGAAAAAGGAAGAGTAAGAGGTGGAAGAGAAGAGGGGAGAAGGAGGGAAGAGGGAAGAGTAAGAAGGGAAAGGGAAAGGGGGGAGAAGAAGGGGAGAGGGAAGAGTAAAAGGTGGGAGAAAAGAGAGAAAAGAAGGAGGGGAGAGGGAAGAGTAAGAGATGGAAGAGAAGAGGGGAGAAGGAGGCGACAGGGAAGAGTAAGAGGTGGAAGAGAAGGGGGGGAGAAAGAGGGGAGAGGGAAGACTAAGGAGTGGAAGAGAAATAATGAGAAGGAGGAGAGAGGGAAGAGTAAGAGGTGGGAGAGAAGAGAGAGGAGAAGGAGGGGGGGGGGGAGGGAAGAGTAAGAAGTGGGGGAAAAGAGAGGAGAGAAGGAGGGGAGAGGGAAGAGTAAGAGGTGGAAGAAAAGAGAGAGGAAAAGGAGAGGAGAAGGAAGAGTAGGAAGTGGGAGAAAAGAGAGGAGAGAAGGAAGGGAGAAGGAAGAGTAAGAGGTGGATGAGAAGAGGAGAGGAGGGAAAAAGGAAGAGAAGAGAGAGGAGAAGGAGGAGAGAGGAAAGCGATAAATGCACGCCACTGGGAAACCTAATAGTCACGCTCTCCTCAAAAAGGACTGGACTCCACATGTGGATTCTCGATCCAGCTTCCTCCTTTGTGCTCGGAGTCTGCCAGAATCCTCGAGCTCATATCACGGATTTCTCTTTGGTTCTCCTTTCCCTCTGATGCGTCTGCCTTGGTTGGTTCTCTCTCTCTCTCTTTTCCTCGCCTTCTCTCTCGACTACTATCACTGATCTCTCTCCTCGCTCCTCTCTCACCTCTCGCGGAGACTTTCTCAGTCTCTCTCTCGCACTAGGGCTCTGCTCTCGCTCTCTCTCTCTCTCTCTTCTCCTCTCTCTCTTCTCTCTTCTAGTCTCGACCATCTCTCTCTCTAGCCTCTCGTCTTCCCTCTCTCGCTCTCCTCACTCTCTCATCTCTCTCTTGCCCCCGTCGGACTCCCTCGTCCCTCTCTTCTCGGTGCATTTTCCCGTCCCTCACCCTCTCCTCACAAATGTCCTCTTCCCTCTCTCCACCTGCTTCCTCCTCTAATCCCCCCGTATCTCCGATCTCGTATCTCCGCTCCCCTCATTCTTCACATCTCTCTCTCTCTCTCTCTCTCTCTCTCTCTCGCTCGCTCTGTGTGTGTGTGTGTGTGTGTGTGTGTGTGTGTACTTGAGTGTGTGTGTGTGTCTGTGTGTGTGTGTGTGTATCTGTGTGTGTGTGTGTGTATTTGTATGTGTGTGTGTGTCTGTGTGTGTGTGTGTGTGTGTGTGCTTGCGAATCGTACCTCACCATTTCAACCATACTATCAGGAACCCAATAATTTCATCAACATACCGCCATCCAAATCATAAAATCAACCATAACACAGAGTACCAATAATTATCATGCAAATTCTAAGCAAATTCAACCAGGCTACATTTCCCTGAATTTAGCAACTCGCATTTACTTCCTGGTCGGAAACAGAGTGGATAACTTTCAGGCGTACAGCATGCATTGGATTTCCATTCGTTTATCTTCCACTAATGCAAGACAGGACGTATTATGCAACAATGATTGATAACGACGATTGCAGCAATAAAGGTTATGGCAATGATGGTAAAAAAATGTTGATAATAACGGCTTTGTTGAGAATTCTTAAGGATAAAAGGATAAAAGGATAAAATTGATTTGCATTTGATTTCGTTACTTGACTGAAAGAATGTATTGATTGTGTATTATGTGCTTCGTTCTTGCTCTTATTTATGGCGAGTGGATTGTGTTGGTATTATGCAACAGCAACAAGGGTAATAGCAATATTGTTGAAATTATGAAAAGGGAAATTCCAAAAGCAATCTACATCTTTATCTGTGATTATATCTATTCACATACAGGTACAAAAATTCTGAAGAGGAAGATATCTGAAGATATATATACGTACATATATATATATATATATATATATATATATATATATATATATGTTTATAATCTGTTTTCTTATATATATATATAGAGTTAATATATATATATATATATATATATAAATTATAATATATATATATATATATATATATGTAACCAAAACAAAACACATCACACACACACACACATACAACACAACACACCACACACACACACACACATATATATATATATATATAGTATATATATAATATATTATATATATATATATATATATATATATACATAATATATATATATATATACATACATATATATATATATAAATATATATATATATGTATGTATATAAGACATATTTTTTATTATATATATATTTATATACATATATATATATATGTATATATATATATCCATACACACATGCATGTATGTATGTATGTATTTGTAGATTAACCTGCACGTGTATTTTTTTCCTAGTAGAATAATTCCCTCTACGTACCTGGAATACTACAGCAAGTCAGAAAAGTAAAAAAAAAAAAAAAAAAAAAAAAAAAAGCTGTAACCGAGGAGCGAACTCGTAAACTCGCATAATTTTTTCCCCCAAAGTACGGGAAGCTAACGACCACTCCCCTATAACGACATTTCTCGTACACCAGCATATGAGACCCGTAAGTAGCTGGGCCTCAGGAGAAGGTTAGAAATGGTCAACAAGAATGGTTGTCTGGTTGTTCGCTGCTCTACCATGGATGTGGTTGATAAGAGGGGAGGAGATTATCCAGGCATGTTGTTTTCCTGTTGTTGTTTTTCTTCTTCTTCTCTAATTTCTTTGTTTCTTGTGTGTGTGTGTTTTTAGTGTTGGCTTTGGTTGTATGATTTTGTTTACTTCTTTGTTTGTTTGTCTTTGTTTAAGTTTGGTTGTTTCACTTTTTTTCCTTTTTCTTTCTTTTCCTTTTTAAAGTCTTATCTGCTTTCTTTTCAGGTCAGACCTGGTGATAAAGGACAGGTAGGTCGTCTCATATTTCCTCTACATCTAAAAAAAACAAAAAAACAAAAAACAAAACAAAATAAAAAAAACCGAAACATAAAAAGATCAACTCATGGAATTATTCATTTTCGTCCATACATCTTCAAACAATTCCGTATCTCTTTATGGTTATGTAGATCATTGGAATGCACTTGTCATACCAGCTTAGAGTAAGCTTACCCAGCAGAAACAGCCCGGTTGCTTTATTGGCGAGGTCATGCAGGCGGAAAGACTTAGTGTCTCAGGATGCAACAGGGACCTGATTCTGAAGGGAATGTTTAACACACACACACACACACACACAAATATGTATATATGTATATATATATATATATATATATATATATATATATATATATATATATATATATATTAATGTGTGTGTGTGTGTGTGTGCGTGTGTGTGTGTGTGTGTGTGTGTGTGTGTGTGTGTGTGTATGTGTGTGTGTGTGCGTGTGCGTGTGTGTGTGTGTGTGTGTGCAAACATATTTGTATCTCACAACACGTTACCAACCAGCCGCAGACACTGACGAAGGCTAAAAGTAATTGGATACTTAAGAAGGCACTTAGACTCAAGTATTCTCTTTAGAAACTTTCCGTGGATAAGCATTATTAAAAGATCTTGTTAGCCACGGAAACTGTGAGAGGTTACCATGGCAACGTTAACGCGCGGGCACGAGATGGAGATGCTATGTTTTTTCGATGTTTTTACGAAAAGGATGAAATTTTAGGTTGAGGAGAAATCTAATTTTCTATAGTGCATTTTTGTATTTGTTTCATCCTTTTGTTTGTTATCTATTGTTACTATCAGCATTGTTATCTTTTAATCGTATCATTATTATGATTATTATTATCAATATTTTTATCATCATCATCATCATCATTTCTATTATCATTACTATCATCATCATCATCATTATTATTAGTATTCCTAAGGGGTTTCATTATCAGGTGGGAGGGGGGGGGGGTTGTTGGGATGGGGGGGGGGGGGAGATACGGGGGGGGGGGGGTGGGGGGGGGGGGGGGGGGGGGGGGGGGGGTTGTTGGGGGGGGGGGGTGGAGGGGGGGAGGTGGGGGGGGGGGGGGGGTGGGGGGGAGGGGTGGATATATAAGGGGTGGG
>NW_028234432.1:28678024-28688024 GCF_977035675.1 Penaeus japonicus | reverse complement strand
TCTCTCCCACACACACACACTCTCTCTCTCTCTCTCTCTCTCTCTCTCTCTCTCTCTCTCTCTCTCTCTCTCTCTTTCTCCCACACACACACACACACTCCCTCCCTCCCTCCCTCTCCCTCTCTCTCTCTCTCTCTCTTTCATCTCTTTCTCTCACCCACACACAGACACACTCTCTCTCTCTCTCTCTCTCTCTCTCTCTCTCTCTCTCTCTCTCTCTCTCTCTCTCTCTCTCCTATTTCTCCCACCACACCACACACACACTCCCTCCTCCCTCCCCAACCTCCTCTTCTCTCTCTCTTCGCCTTTTCTCTTTTTCATCTCTTTCTCTCACCCACACACAGACACACTCTCTCTCTCTCTCTCTCTCTCTCTCTCTCTCTCTCTCTCTCTCTCTCTCTCTCTCTCTCTCTCTCTCTCTCTCTCTCTCTCTCTCTCTCTCTCTCTCTCTCTCTCCCCCCCACACACACACACTCCCTCCCTCCCTCCCTCTCCCTATCTCTCTCTCTTTTTCTCTCTTTCTCTCTCCCATACACGCGCACACACTCTCTCTTTCTATTTGCTTATCCGTCTTTCTCTCTTTCTCCTTTTCGATTTTTGCCTTTGTGTCGACTGGTCATTTCTCACCCTCTGTCTCTTTACCCTATTTACTCCTTTTAAATCCAATTTCAAAAATAAAAATCGTGACGTATACACTTATCCTTATGACTTATCCTTCCCTCTCTCAGTTGATCCCCCTTAAATATCCATGGGATTAGGATGCATATATCATTATCTACACATCTGATAAGGCATAGGGTCCTAAACCCATTTGATATGGAAACTAGATAGACCAAAAGGGGGAAAATACCGGACTCTTTGTGGATGTTGAGGAGAGACTGAAATATTATGAAGTTTTCGCTTCAGCAGATAATACCAAGAATGCTGGGATGGCATTCCTGTGTCTGTCATTTCTAGATAATAAAGACATGAGGAGGGAAAGATTCTTGTTCAGTTTTGCTCTCTTTTTGCTTGATTAATGTTGCATTTTTTTTTTGTCGTCTCTGGACTGCCGTTTTCTGATTCACGAATTAGAAAAGAAATCAGTCGTTGGGCATCCTGTCGGTAGCAGTTCGGTTCGGTTTGACTCTATTTGATAGCATATATATATATATTTTTTTTTTTTATGTAGATCATGTATATATATTATATATATATATATATATATTATTTATAAATATAATATATATATTATATATATATAATATATATATGGATATATTACCATACACACAATTACATGGCATATTTATATATATATATTATATATATATTAATATACATATATATATATATATTGCATATATATATAAAATATATTATTATTTTAATATATATATTAATATATATTTATATATATTGTATATATATATATACACCACACACACACACCACACACACACACACACACACACTCACACACAACACACACACACACAACATATATTATATATAATATTATATATATATATATATATATATATATTATATATATATTGTAATTATAATATATATACACATACACATACACATTACACATATTTCTATCTGTTGCTACCTATCTATCTAATCTATCTATCTACTTTCTACCTACCTCTCTCTCTCTCTCTCTCTCTCCTCTCTCTCTTCTCTTCTATATATATATATATATTATATATTTTAATATTAATATATATTTTATTATATAATATATATTATATATATAAATATATAATAAAGTGAGGAAGGAGAGGAGTGAGAGAGAGAGAGACGAGAGAGAAAGTTGAGAGAGAAAGTATAGATAGAATAAAATAGATAGCAGATTAGAAAACGTATGAAGGAGGACGAGAGAGAGAAAGTTTAGATAGGATAAATAGGATAGATTAGAACGAGAGAGGAGAGAGAGAGTGTGAAGAAAAGTTAGAATTATGATAAACTAGATAGATAGATTTAGAACGAGAGAGAGATGACGAGATGAATAGTCGAAGAGAGAGAGGTGGGATAGAACGAAGAGAGAGGAGGAGGAGAGAGATAAAATAGGAATCGAGAGAGAGTGAGAGGCTTAGATACGATGGGAGAGAGAGTGGAGAGAGATTAAAATAGATCGAAGTAGAGGAGAGAGATAGAACGAGGAAGAGGAGAGAGAGAATAAATCGCTCTGAGGAGGAAGGAGAGATGAGAGATAGAACGAGATGAAGAAGGAGAGGAAGAGATAAATAGATCGAGGATAGAGAGAGCGATTTAGACCGAGCAGAGAACGGATGAGATAAATAGATCGAGAGAGAGAGATTAATTCTTGAACGAGACGAAGAGAGGAGGAGAGATAAAATAGATCGATGAGGAGAGAGTCGACCGAGGAGAGAGAGAGAGAGATAAATAGATCGAGAGAAAGCGAGAAGAGAGAAAAGCTGAGAATGAGAGGAAAGCAAGTGGGAGAGAGAGGAGAGAGATTCACACCGCCGCTCTCAAGTGATGCTTGCAGAGCAGCCATTTCCCCCACCCACGAATCAAAGACCGTTCTCCCAAAAATTAACGAGAAAAGAAGAACAGAACAGCTTCATTTCTCAAACAATACGTGATCTCGTGGCTTTTATTTCCACAAAAAGGCTTCGATTCCTTTCCTCTCTCTGGCTGTAAACTGTTCTATGGGATAATGATCAATGCAATGACCATTTCATTATCTAAGGGGAGTGAAATCAAACGACGCTTGTAAGCAATTGCACACTTCACCAAAGGCTTTGCATTAACCGGTTTACTATTGGGGTTCATTGGAATTACAGAGAGTTTATCATCAACATAAATCTGGAAGAGAAGTCATGCATTAGATAAAAAATCATGAAATTAATTCTAAAAAAATCTTATTGCAATAACTTTCTCCTTCTACCTTCCAATACTCAAAATTATGACAAAAAATGGTGTTGTTGAGGAGAGAAGAAGAGGAGAATGGAAAAGTATAAAGGAATTGTGGTGAGTTTGAGATTGGAGAGAAGATGAGTGAGAGAAGGTACAGTCAGAAAAAAAGAAAAAAAAGAAAAAAAAAAAAAAAAAAAAAAAAAAAAAAAAACACAGTAAAGGAAGAAAATATAATTCATAATTAAATAAAATGAATTTAAAATTGGGAATCAGGGTAGATTATTTAACATTCAACCCATTGTATTTCGCTCTGTCTTTTCTATGTGCTTGGTTCTTTTTGTCTTTTGTTTGCGTTCGTGGCTTGGAGGGTAATGAACTAAACTCTATGGGAATATTTTCTACAGCACACAGATCGATAGATAGGTCAATTTATGGATAGAGGGATAGATAGATAGTTAATGGGCTTAGTTGTAGATTGGACTTATTTTATATATGAATAGATAGATGGATAGAGGGAAACCCACACACTAACACAAATACAAACACACACACACAGATATAAACACAGGTACTAACACAAACACAAATACAAACACACCCACACACACACAAACACTCTCAGAAACACACACAAATACAAACACAAACAGTCACAAACACAAACAAACAAACGCACACACAAACACACCCACCCACCCACAAACACAAACACACACACACAAACACAAACACACAAACACACCCACACACACATACAAACACACTCACACCCACACAAACACACCCACAACCACAAACACAAACACATACGCACACACAAACGCACACACACCCACACACACACAAACACACCCACACCCACAAACACACACACACACAAACACCCACACCCACAAACACCCCCCCCCCCACACACACCCCCCCCCACCCCCACACCCCCCCGACACACCAAACATCACCCCAATCCACATCACACAAACAGTTCATCAAAACACCCCCACCCACCCCACACACAAACACACCACCCCAAACCCACAAAACACACACACCTCAGAAACACACCCCCCCCCCCCCCACACACACACACAAACACCCCTGCCACACACAAACATACACACACAAACAAACATACACACAAAAACACCCACACCCACAAACCCCCCCCCCCCACACACACAAACACACCCACACCCACAAACACACACACACACACAACCCCCCCCACACACACAAACACCCACAAACACCCACAAACACACACACACACACACACAAACACAACCACACCCACAAACACACACCCCCCACACACAAACACACCCACACCCACAAACACACACCCTCACCCCCCCCCCCCCCCCCCCCCCACAACACCACACACACAAACACCCCCGCCACACACACACCAATCCCCCACACACACCCACACACCCCAAACGACACACCACACACAACATCCCACAAACACAAAAACACATTAACACACAAACAACCCACATCCAACAACAACCCCCCCCACCACCACAAACCCCCCCGCCACCCCCCCCCACCCCCTACACCAAACCCTCCCACACAACCCAAAACTTCCTCTCCTACACTCACACCACACACAACTCCCCTCCCCCCCCCCCTCCTCCCCCCACACCCACAACCCCCCACACCCACAAATCCCCCCACACACCACAACAAACCCCCTTCCCCACACACACACACAAAACACCCCCTCCCTACCCTCTCCCACCCTCCCCACACACCTCCTCCCTCCAACCCACCCAAACCCCACCCCTTCCCCAAACTCACCCTGCACCTCCACCCACCTCCACACACACCCCTACACACACACCCCCTCCACCACAACACCTCCCCCAACCTCCCAACCCTCCACTGCAACCTACCCCCTCCTCAACACCACAACAAACACTCCCTCCACACACGACACACCAAACACCCCCCCCTCACCCCACCCACACCACCACCACACACACCCCCACACCCAACACAAACACCCCCCTTTTTCCCCACCCCCCACACCCCACACACAACACAAACCACCGCCAAACCCCTCCCCACACACACACACCAAAACCCTTCTTCCCCCCATACACCCATAAAACAACACCACCCGTCCCACCACAACACACAAAACAAACACCCCCCCCTCCCACCACACCACACAACCAAACACCTCCCACCCACAAACACACACACAAACACCCCCCCACCCCCCATCCACCCACACACACACACACCCACCAATCCACCGACTCCCACCAACCCCCCCCCCCAACACACACAAACAACCCTTCCCCCCCTAACCAAAAACCCCACTCCACACACACCAACAAAACACCCCAACCCCCACACACCACACAACCAAACCCCCCCCCACACCCCCCACCCACACACACACAAACCCCCCCACAACACCCCCCCCACACGCACACAACACCCGCCAACACAAACATCCACACCACCAACACACCTACACACAAAACTCCCAAACAGAACCCCCCCCACAACCCCCTCCCACCCACAACACAACCACCCCCCTCCCCAAAAACAAACAAACACCCCCTCCCAACCACACACCCCCAACACCCCTCCCCACACACACAACAACTCCCACCACACACCACATCAAACCACCCCCCCAACACCAAACACCCCACCCCACTCACCACACAAAACGCCCCCCCACCCACACACACACACACACACCCCCTCCCCCCCCATACACACACAAACACCCCCCTCCCCACACACACACACACACAAACACCCCCCTCCCACACACACACACACAAACACCCCCGCCACACAAAACACCCCCCCCCACACCCACACACACCACCACCCCCCCACACACACACTCACACACAAACACCGCCCGCCCCGCACTCCCAACCCCACCCACACACAAACACCCCCCTACCCCCCATACACACACAAACACCACCCTCCCCACACACACACACACACAAACACCCCCCTCCCACACACACACACACAAACACCCCCGCCACACACAAACATCCACACACACAAACACACATACACACAAACACTCCCCCCACACACACAGAACCCCCCACACCCACAACCCCCCTCCCACACACACACACAAACACCCCCCCCTCCCCACACACACACACACACAAACACCCCCCTCCCTCAACCAACACACACAACCACACCCCCTCCCAATAACCACACAAACACCCCCTCCCACACACACACACACAAACACCCCCCCCACACACACAAACACCCCCCCCCCCCCCCCCCCCCCCTCCCCCCCCCCCCCCACCCCCCCCCCCCCCCCCCCCCCCCCCCCCCCCCCCCCACACACACACACAAACACCCGCCACCCCCACCCACCCCACACACACACAAACACCCCCTTCCCCCCCATACACACACAAACACCACCCTCCCCACACACACACACACACAAACACCCCCCTCCCACACACACACACACAAACACCCCCCCCCACACAAACACCCCCACACACACACAAACACCCGCCCCCCAAACCCGCAACACACCCTCTCCCCCCCCCAACACACACCACAACTCAACACCCCCTTTCACTTCCCCCCCATACACACACATAACACCACCTCCCCACAACACACACCAACAACAAACACCCCTTCCTCCCACACCAACACACAACACCCCAACAATAAACACCCCCCCCACACACACACACACACACACAACACCCCCTTCCCACACACACACACACAAATCACACCCCCCCGTATACTACACACATTACCCACCCCCCAACCCCCCCACCACCCCCAACACCAAACACCGCCACCCCAAACCCCACCCTCCACACATGCATACCCCTTCCCCCTCCACACCCACACCCACACACACACAAACACCCCCCTCCCCACACACACACACACACAAACCCCCCCCCCCCACACACACACACACAAACACCCCCCCCCCACACACACACACACACCCGCCCCCCCCACCCACCCCCCACACACACAAACACCCCCTCCCCCCCCCATACACACACAAACACCCCCCTCCCCACACACACACACACACACAAACACCCCCCTCCCACACACACACACACAAACACCCGCCACCCCCACCCACCCCACACACACACAAACACCCCCCCCACACCCCCCCAACACACACCAAACCACCCGCCACTCCCACCAACCCCATACACACACAAAACACCCCCCCTCCCCCCCCAACACACACAACCCAACCCCCCTCCCACACAAACCACACACACATCACCCTCCACACAACACAACAACCACCTTCCCACACACACCCACACAAACCCCCCCCCCACACACACAAACGTACAAACCCCCCCCCCACACACACCAACAAACACCCCCGCCACCCCCACCCAACCCACACACCCACAAACACCCCCTTCCCCCCCCCCCCCCCCCCCTTCTGCCCCCCCCCCCCCCCCCCACACACACACAAACACCACCCTCCCCACACACACACACACAAACCCCCCCCCCCCACACACACACACACAAACCCCCCCCACACACACAAACACCCACCCCCCCCACACACACACAAACACCCGCCACTCCCAACCCCCCCACACACACACAAACACCCCCTCCTCACAAACACAACACACACAAATACACCCCACAACACAAACACCCACCCCCACACACACACACAAACACCGCACCCTCCCCACACACCACACACCACCCCCCATCAAACAACCAACCCAAAATACCACTCCCACACACACCACCACAAAACCCCCTCCCACACACACACCACACAAACCTCCGCCACCAAACAAACATCCACACCCCACAAACACAATACACACACCACTCCCCCACACACACATACCACCCCCCAACCACAACCCCCTCCCCACACCCACACAAAACACCCCCCTCAACTGACACACACACCACACAACACCCTCCCCACAACCCACACCACAAACACCCCCTCCACACACACACAAACACCCCCCTCCCTCCCACACACCACACACACTAAACACCCCCGCCACCCTCACAAACATCACACACTCCAACACACAAACAACACATTACACATACCTCCCCCCCACACAACACACACCAAAGCACCCACCCCACACACACACCCGACCCCAAACCCCCCATAACAAACAAAACACCCCTTCCCACCACACACACAAACAACCCACTCCCTCACACCCACACACACCAACACCCCCCTCCCAACCCACACCAAACACCCCCCCCACCACAAAACACCCCCCCACACACCACCCCCAACAACCCCCGCCACCCCCCCCCCCCCTCCCAACACACACACAAACACCCCCTCCCCCCCCATACACACACATACCCCCCCCCCCCCCCCCACCCACACACACAAACCCCCCCCCCCCCCACACACACACACAAACACCCCCCCCCCCCACACACACACAAACACCCCCCCACCCACACAAAAAAACCCCCCCCCCCCACACAAAACAAAAACCCCCCCCCAACCCCCCCCCCCCACCTCACACAAAACCCCCTTCCCCCCCCCACACAAACACCACCCTTCCCCACCCCCCACACACACACTCACACACACACACACAAACCCCCCCCTCCCACACCCAAACACCACCACAAAACACCCCCACCACACCAAACCCCACTAACAAAACACCCCCCCCACCCCACCCCACACAACACAAACCCCCCACACAAACCACACACAACACAATACACCCGCCACCCCCACAACCACCACCACACACAACCACACACAACCCCCCCCACACAACACCCCACACACACACACAAAACACCCCTTCCCCCCCCTTACACCCCCCATACACTCAATACACACACAACCCCATACACATACACACACAAAACAACAATCACCCCCTCCCCCCCCCCACACACACAAACACCCACCCTCTCCCCACACACACACACAAAACATACACCCTGTCCCCCCAACACAACACAAAACACCCCCCTCATACCCACTCCACACACAAACACCCCCCCCTACACCCCCCCACACACACACCCGCCACCCCCCCCCCCCACACACACACAGCCCCCCACCCCCCCCCCACACACACACAAACGCCCCCCCCCCTACCCACACACACACACATACAAACCAACAGAAAAATAGAGAGAGCGAAGGAAAGGAAAGTTCGAATCCACTTGGCTGGAAGACTATTCTTCTGCCGCCTGAAAAATCTTCCCCGCAAAGTGTACTCTAGAATTTACAAAGTGAAGAGGCCCGGAAAGGGGAGCAATAGAGCCATGCAAAAGGGATACGATTCTGTTTTAAAATTGTTCTGTTTCAAAATTGTCTTTTTCGAGAGGATTTCGATTTTCTCTCTCTCTCTCTCTCTCTCTCTCTCTCTCTCTCTCTCTCTCTCTCTCTCTCTCTCTCTCTCTCTCTCTCTTTCTCTCTCTCTTTTCTCTCTCTCTCTCTCTTTCTTTCTCTTTCTCTCTCTCTCTTTCTCTTTCTCTCTTTCTCTTTCTCTCTCGCTCCTCTCTCTTTCTCTTTCTCTCCCGCTCCTCTCTCTTTCTCTTTCTCTCTCTCTCTCTCTCTCTGTCTGTCTGTCTGTCTGTCTCTCTCTCTCTCTCTCTCTCTCTCTCTCTTTCTTTCTCTCCTGCTCCTCTCTCTCTCTCTCTCTCTCTCTCTCTCTCTCTCTCTCTCTCTCTCTCTCTCTCCTGCTCCTCTCTCTCTCTCTCTCTCTCTCTCTCTCTCTCTCTCTCTCTCTCTCTCTCCCTCTCTCTCTCTCTCTCTGCCTCTCTCTCTCTCTGCCTCTCTTTCTCTCTCTCTCTCTCTCTCTCTCTCTCTCTCTCTCTCTCTCTCTCTCTCTCTCTCTCTCTCTCTCTCTCTCTCTCTCTCTCTCTCTCTCTCTCTCTCTCTCTCTCTCTCTCTCTCTCTCTTGTGAAATAGACTGACAGAACAGTTTGTGAATTTTGTCGGTGAAAGAATGAAATTTTATGCACGTTATGTGAGAAGGAGAAGTAAATGAGAAGCTTAATAAAAAATAATAAAAAAGATGTAGAGATAAAAGTATCTATAGGGATAATTCCTTCTTCTTTCTAGAACATTCTAAGGACGAGA
>NW_028234432.1:28625357-28647704 GCF_977035675.1 Penaeus japonicus | reverse complement strand
TCCCTTCCTCCCATTCTCCCTCTTCCCTCCGTTCCCTCCCTCCCAATTTTTCTCACACCCTCTCTACCTCCTTTCCCTCCCTCCGTTCTCCCTCCTTCCCTCCGTTACTACTCCCTCTCTCGAGATAGTTGCGTGTCCCATCGTACCCAGCAAGCGTCTGGCATTTCGGGGCCTGGCTCTATCAATGGTTTCTATAAAGTAAGACCGTCGTATCCGATTTTGGACCCATTTTGAGTATTGGCAGGTTTCAACCGAGGGTTACTTACTACCTTTAAGACTCAATGTGATTTTGGGGGTCTTCGCGAATTGGAATAAAGCATAAGCGACAAGGGTGATGTGGATAAGAATCTTTGTATACTATATGTGGTGTCTGTGTTCTTGTATTGTCTTAGTAGTGTTTATGTGTGATGTGCCTGTGTAACTTACACGTGCATGATTGAATGCTTGCTGCATAAATGGCGTTCTATTTAGATATAAACACTCCTATTCATGCAAGTTTAGTTCGAAAACTAAGTGTATGTTTTTCCTGAAGTTGTTTGCTAAAAAAACAAAAAATTGTTTGTGCGCGGGAGGGAAACATGTTGCATATACCCCAATTCCAAAAGTGGAATCAGCTGACCATGTTGTGATTCCATTCTACAAAAAAAAAATGTTTTATATAGTCTTTGGAAAATATTTTTTATTTGCTGCTGGGGAAAAAAAAATGTCATATCGTCATGCGGGCAAACTCCAACGCATGGAGCAATAGCATGAATGATGATCGTTTGGATTTTGGCAAAAATGTTGCCAATTTAGAGGGAATAGCTCAGTTGGCTTGGAGGATATGTTTGCAACGCGCAATTGAAATGATTTATGTCAAGATGAGAAAATTGTACTTCATGAAAAAAAGGAGGGAGGAGAGCGAGAGATGAGAGAGAGAGGAGAGAGAGGATGAGAGGAAGAGGAGAGAGAGAGAGAGAGGAAGTAGTTAGTAGTAGCAGTAGATCAGAATTAGAAGTTGTATTACTTAGTACCTGAAAGTTAGGAAGGAAAACGTATCATATATTATTATTGTCTTACGTAATTAACATTAACATTTCATTTTCCTTTCATCTTTTTCATCCACCACTCGCATTGTCTCACGTTTATCGTTTTCTCCATCTTATTCTCTACATTCCTGTTTATCTCCCCTCTTCTCTGCCCTCCCTCTTCTCATTTCCTCTCACATCCAATTCCCGCTTCTAGTGCTTTGTTTTCCGTCCTGCGTTCGATCTTCCTTCTCTCAATCACGTCTCTCTCTTCATCTCTCTATCTTTCTCTCTCTTCTTCATTCTTACTCTCTTACACTCTTCTCTCTCTCTCTTCTCCTCTCTCTCTCTCATTCGCTAATCTTCTCTCTCTCAGTCTATCTTCTCTCTGTGCTTTCTCTTTCTCTCTCTCTTTCTATTACGTCTGTTCTCGTCTACTTCTCTCTCTCTCTTCTCTCTCTCTCTCTCTATCTCTCTCTCTCTCTGCTCTCTCTATCTCTCTCTTCTTTATCTCTTCTCTCTCTATCTCTTTCTTCTCTCTACGTCATTCTTATCAAAGTCATTCCTTCTCTCTTTCTCTCTATCCCTCTCTCTCTCTCCTCTCTCTCTCTCTTCTCTTTCTCTTCTCTCTCTCTCTCTCTCTCTCTCTCTCTCTCTCTCTCTCTTTCTTCTCTCTTTCTGTCTGTCTATTTCCTCTCTCTCTTATCTTCTTCTTCTCTCTTCTCTCTCTCTCTCTCTCTCTCTCTCCTCTCTCTCTCTCTCTTCTCTCTCTTTTCTCTCTCTGCTTCTCTTCTCTTTCCCTTTCTCTCTTTGCTATCTCTGTCTATTTCTTCTCTCCGTTTACTCGTACTTAATCCCCTGTCGCTTCCCCTCCTCATTTATCCTCTTCCTCTTTTCATCCTCCTTTCTCCTCCTTTCACCCTTAGGCCTTCTACTCTCCTTTAATCTTTTCCCTCCCTCTTCTTCCTTATCCCAGACCTTTCCCCTTCTCCCTCCATCCCTATCTTCGCTATTCTCTATCTCTATCTATCTATCTATCCCTATTCTCCCTCATTTTTCTTCCCCTACTCCTTCCAACCTCATCCTACTTTCTTTCTCCCTTTCTCGCTTCCTACCCTCCCCCCCCTTCCCCCTTCTTCCCATCCCCTTCGTCCTAACCTAAACCCTAAATCCGCCCCCCCCCAACCCCTTTCCCTTTCTCTCCCCCGTCCTTCATCTCCTCCCCTTTACACACACACCCTCCTCCCCCTCGTCACCTTCTCCCCCCCCCATTACCCCCCTTCCCCCTCCCCCCCATTACCCCCCTCCCAAAACAGACCCTCATCAACCCTTAATGAGAAATTCACTCCCAGAAAAGACAATATTGGGAGGAAAACTTAAATGAAAGTGATTCTTTGTGTTTCTATGATTCTGATAGTTGGCAGCCATATTGCTCCCTGATTGCTCTGCAACAACACTTTTTGGGAGCAGGATATCGCTTCGTTTATTTACGCGTTGCAGGTGGGGAGGTGCGTGTGTGTGTGTGTGTGGGGGGGGGGTGGAGTGTTTGTGTGTGTGTGGGGGGTTGGGGGGTTTGTGTGTGGGGGGGGGGAAGGTTTGTGTGTGTGTGTGTGGGGTGTGTGTGTGTGTGTAGGTGTGTTTGTGTGTGTTTAAGTGTAGGTGTGTTTGTTTGTGTGTGTCTATGTGTGTTTAATATCACTGTCATCACAGCAATGCTATTCTCACGATCACTGTAATTAGTAAGAGGCGTATCATTATTCTCATCACTATCGTTATTACTATCTCCAGCGCTAACATCATCAACAGCAACAATGTCATATTCATTTTCTTTTCTATTTCTTCATCTTCCTCTAAATTATCATATTATTGTCATCAATTTTCTTCTATTTCTTCTGTCTAAATCGAACTGAGCTCTGCTTTGAGGTGCTCGATTGTGTGTGTGTGTGTGTGTGTGTGTGTGTGTGTGTGTGTGTGTGTGTGTGTGTGTGTGTGTGTGTGTGTGAGTGTGTGTTCATTTATCTGTACAGAAGGGTCGAATGGGGGTAGGAGGGGGAGTGGGGATAGTATAGGTGAGTGAAGGGGAAAAAAGGAAAGGAAGGGTTAGGGAAGGAGGAGAGGGCAAAAAGAAAGAAAGAACAGAAAGAGGAAAGGAAAGTGGGACGGGTGCGAGGGGCTTGGGGGTGGGGGGGGGGAGTAGGGGGGATCTAATTTGCACATGACACTGTTTGGGTGTTGCTTTTTCACTGCTGTTTCCCCACACCTGTGTCCACTTTATGGATTCGTCCTGATAGCCGGGGATGTTTGAGAACCATGTTGAGCCAAATATATGTGTCTGTTTATGTGCAATGCGTATTTCAGCGTTTCCATGGGGGTGGATGCGTTTTTTATGTTTGGAATGCCTTTGTGCATTCTTATATATATATATATATATATATATATCTATTATATATATATATATTTGTATATATATTATATGTATTATATATTTTTATATATATTATATATTTATATTTATAATATATATATTTTTATATATATATACATATATAGGTTTGTATATATATTTTACATATGTGTATATTTATTATAATTATAATATATATATATATAAATATATATATATATATATATATATATATATATATATTTTATATATATATTATTGTATGTATGTATATGTATATAATATATATATATAATAATTATATATATATATATATATATAAATATATATATATATTTATTATGTATATATTTGATGAGTGTTCTGTGTGTATTATCTATTATCTATCTATCTATATATATAATTATATATATATATTATATATATATTATATATATATATATATATATAAATATATATTATATATACTTATGTGTTTGTGTTGTGTGGGTGTATCATACATAATACATATATATACTTATATATATAATATAAATATATTATATATATATATATATATATATATATATTACATATGTATATATATTATGATATATATAATGATATATAAATATATATATATATTTATATTTATATATATATATATATCTATTTATGTATATGTGCATTTATATCATATAATATATATATAATAAGTAATATATATATATATTATCTATATATATTTATATATATCTCTATGTATATATATATATAATGTATATATATTATAAATATTGATTATAATCTATATATCTTATAATATATATATATTATATATAATTAATTATCTGTGTGAGTGTGTCCTTGGTGTGTCGTTCGTGTTTCTAATTTAATAGAATGTGTTTATGCATATTTACGTTGGTATTTCAATATTCCGTTGTTTGTTTAGTTTCGTTTTGTGAATGCGACCATGACCCCCCCACCCCACCCCACCCCCCCGTTCCCCAACAAACACACAAAAGCAAAAACAAACACAAATCACGCAGCTCGCGCCATCAGCTGCACCGACCATCCTAAAGCAGGTGAAGGGAGAGGCAAATTCCAAATGAACTTGTTAATGTGCAGGCAGAAAGGAGGGAGTAGAGAAGAGAGGAGGAAGGAGAGGGGAATAGACAAGTGACAAGGTATAATTTTAAAAGAGTCCTTCTCTCGCGCTGTTTCTCTTCCTTCTCGTTATCTCTTCTGCTTTGTCTTCTCCTGTTTGTTCTTTTGGACGGAATCTGGACGTTTGAATATTATAATGGTGCTGTGAATATTGAGTTGCGTTGTGGTGTGTTTGTGTGTGTTTGTGTGTGTGTTTGTGTTGGTTTGTGTGTGTGTAGGGTGTGTGTGTATGTGTTGTGTGTTGGAGTGTGTGTGTGTGTGTGGTTGTATGTGTAGTGTGTGTGTGTGTGTGTGTGTGTGTGTGTTTGTGTGTGTGTGTGTGTGTGTGTATGTGTGTGTGTGTGTGTTGAGTGTTGTTGTGTGTGTGTTGTGTGTGTTTGTGTCGTGTGTGTGTTGTGTGTGGTTGTGTGTGTGTTTTGTGTTTGTGTGTGTTTTGTGTGTATGCTACCAGATGCTTCCAATGTATATTATTGGGTGTTGTGTGTGTGTGGTGTGTGAGTGTGTGTGAGTGGTGTGTGTGTGTGTGTGTGTGTGTGTGTGTATGCTACTGGAAGGTTTTCAATGTATATATGATGTGTGTGTTGTGTTTGTGGTGTGTTGTGTGTGTATGTGTGGTGTTTGTGTGTGTGTGGGTGGAGGGTGATAACAACACACACATAAATAGACAATGCATGTTTCTTTTTCCTATCTTTTTTTTTTTTTCATCTCTCTGTTGTTTTGTTTGTTTTTTTCTCTCTCTCTTCGTGTTTACGCAGCACGGAGCATTGCAAGCGAGCATTCACCTGTTCCCCCGTGAGCAAGAGAGCGTGTTTGAAAGAGGTCAACTTCGCACTGGTGGGGGGGGGGGTGTCAGGAGGAATAAGGGAAGGATGAGTGTAAGTTGCATGTTCTATGAGAGGAGAAGGAATGTAAGGGAAGAGATAGATTTTGAAGGAGAGTGAGGGAAAATTAGAAAATAGGAGTAGGGTCGATAGAAAGGGAAGGAACGAAAGAAGTGTGTGACGACAGAAGAAGTAGTGACAGGGGGGAAGTACCCCCCCCCCCCCACCCCCTCCCTCAGAGGTGGCGATGGTAAGATAGGTAGGGACAGGAGGGGGCAGGGGAAGATGTAGAAGAGGGAGGGCCCAGGAGGAGGGTGGAAAAGGAGGAATGGGCATGGAGGAGAGTGGAGACGGTTTAATCGACATAAAAAGTCGTTTTACCTTGCAATTGCAATTTTTCGCCACTGGATTCAATTTGCGGCCTCAGCTTTTTGCAATCGGCGTTTGGAGATGAAGAAATCGAAGTCATAAACTAGATGGCGGAGGACCTCTCGCTCGTCGCTCTATCTCTTTCTCTCCTCTCTTTGTTTTCTCTATATATCTCTGCGTCTCTCTGCCATTCTGTCTATTTCTATCTCTTTCTCTTCCTTTATCTCTGCTATATATATCTCTGAGGGTCTCTCTCACCGCTCTGCCTCCATCTCTTCTCTCATCTTCCTCTCTACTCTCTCTCGCTGCGTATTTCTAATCTCTCTCTCTCTCCTCTCTTTTCTCCTGCTACTATTGTCTCTCTCGATTGCCCCTCTCCTCCCCTCTCTCTCTTCTGAAATCTCCACTCTCTCTCTCTTGTCTCTCTACTAGTACAGTACGGGTTCCAGAATATAACATTAGTACTGGAAGAAACCATTCGCAGGGGGATTCAAGAAAACAGTATTTTTTGGTGTTCCGCAAGGATCTTATATTAACCCCCCCGATTTTGTTTACAATTCTCATGAGTAATTATCGACCATAGCCCACATTATTTCTCTCATTCAGTGCACCGATGATTCATAATTTCGTTCACTGTGATTCTGTAAACAGTTTAAGTACTATAATTGGACATACTCCCCAGATTCGTTTAAAGTAGAAAGAATTTTGACAACAATGGTATCACAATAAAAGGATATATATCTTCATAGTCAGTCGCTTGGACAGAGCCAAAATTCCTGTAGACACTATAATGAAGTTGTAAGGCTAGTACATTAAACCAAACAAATCAGTTAAAAAAAAAAAAAAAAAAAAAAAAACATGGCTACACATAGACAGATATTCGATATACAAAAATCTCTCCCTCTGTATCTATCTATCTATTCATCTCGCTATCAATCTATCTATTTTCATTTTTTTTCTCTTCCATTTTCCCATCTCCGCGTATCCCGTTGCACAAAATCCCTCGAGATCCCATATACACACATAAAGATCTCTCGAAAAGTCATAAAAGTCTTTTACGAGTTAATAAACTATCGCGAAAGAACAACACACCTTGAAGTTTTGGACACAGTTTGTTTTTGTGTAATGGTCGGGTGGAAAGGTTAGTTTTTCAGTTTAGGGATGCCATGGGTGTTGTAGGAGAAGGAGTATTGAGGGGAGGGGGAGAGGGGGGGCTTGGGGGGACGGGGTGAGAGGGAGGGCAGAGGATCAGTGAGAGAGTGAGAGAGAGCGAGAGAGAGAGAGAAGGGAGAGAGGAGAGATTGATGAGAGAGCCAGAAGGAGAGAGAAATGAGCGTGAGGAACAGAGAGAGAACCGGTGAAGAAGGGGGAAAGAGAAAAAAAAAATGAGGAAGATACATATATCTATAGAGAGAGAGAGAGATGATGCGAAGGGGAAAAATAGAGAGAGAATATGCGAGAGACACAGAGAAGAAAGGGGAGGACGGGAAGAGACAGAGGCAGACAGAATGCATACGAATTTGTGTCCAATTCTCCCAAGAAAAAAAAGAAAGACTGTATAGCAACATAATGCCGCAAACAGTCATGGGGGGGGGAAAACCAGAGGTCTCTTCATCATTGTTATGCCTGCTGCGTTGACTCAGCTTGCATGTGCATCGTAACTCGGCTCAAGAACACACAAGTCATAGGCACACACAGAAAGAGAATACGAACAAGAAAAAAAAAAAAATACAAACATACATATTACAGAAAATTATCAATGTGACCATTCAAAAAATTAACATCACCAAAAGAAAAAAAAAAAAGAAAAAAAAAGACATAGACAAAAATAAACAGTTTTTCATTCACGTGACCATAACGTGAACATACACACACACGCACGCACTCAAACAAACAGACACACAAACGGCTGAACGAAACAAAAATACTTACAAAAAGTAAAAGATATAAACAAAAATCAGACTAGGATAGAATATCAAGGTCTATCACTTGCATGTTGCTTCTTCTTGGCATAAAGTGAACCATGAAACTCCCTTTTGTCACGCATTCTCTATCTATCGGTCTATTTGATTGTCTATCTGGTTATAAGGTTATTCGTCTATTGATCTCTTTTCCTACATGCCTGTCTATTTGTCTGACTGTTTGTGGTTATCTGTCTTTCTGTCTCCCCTTTCTCTTTCTTTCATTCTCTCTCTTTTATATGTATATAGAAATATATATATATATATATATATATATATATATATATATATATATATATATATACATATATGTATATATATATATATATATATATATGTATATATATATATACATGTATATAATATACATATATATATATATATATATATATATATATATTATATAATATATATATATATATACATAATACTATACATATATATATATATATAATATATATATATATATATATATATAATACATATCATACATATATATATATATAGGATATATATATATATTAATATATATAAATATATTAGATAACATATATATATATATAAATATATATATAAATGTTGTATTTGTGTGTGTGTGTGTGTGTCGTGTGAGTGGTATGTTGTGTGTGTGTGTATATATATATATATATATATATATATATATATATAGCATAGTATATATATATATATTCTATATATACTATATTATATATAAGATATATATATATACATTTATTTATAATATATATATATATATATTATATACACATATATATGACATACACACACACATACACACACACACACACTCACACACATACACAGAACACACACACACACACACACATAGATTATATATATATATATATATAGATCAATAATAGATATAATATATATATAATATATATATTATAGTATTATATATATATATACTATATATATATCATATATATATATATATATAAATAAATTATATTATATATAATATATGTGATCCTTGCAATAAACCAATTTTCGTATACAAACTAGATCATTCCTCACTTAACATGCAACAATTTGGGAAAATACAATAATAATGTCATTCTCATTGGCTCACGCGTTGAGGACATCTCTAAGGAAGAAAAAAATAAAGGACTTTATCATTTTGTTTTTCTCTATTTCCTATATGAATGGGGAATCGCACATTGGTCAGCTCGATTCCCACTTTTGGAAAATTTAATAGCTATATCACGGCATACTCTTTATTTATGGAAATTTTATTCCGTTGCACAATAAAACAGTCTTTGTTTATGGCAAATTGGCTTCAGGAAAGTCAACAATTAGCACACATACGTCTGTGACATAACTAAGTTTTGCTCTGTATGTGTGTGGCATGCATACATGCCATTGCAATATGAATAGGATAAACTATAAAGCAAAATGTTCTGGAATTCTGTTAGCTTTGCTTAATATACATAGGTGTATATATACATGATAATATATATATATCCTATGATGTAAGACTATATATATATATATATAGTCGATTTAAGATTAAGATGTACTGTATATAGATATATTCTATATATATAGTATAATCAGTATATATAATAATATATATAGATAGGAATGTATGCATAATTATAATATGATATATTGATTAAAGTATATCTATAATATAATATAAGATATTAATAATATATATATGATATGTTATATATATATAATAATGATTATAGATACTTTATAAATACATACTTATATACTTATACAATATATATACAATATATTTTAATATTTTGATTATCACTATATAATATTAATATATAAACAGACATATATTTTCTTATATATATATTAGATATATAATTATACTGTATATATTATATATTAAATACATGAACATATTATTCAGAATGTAACAGTAAATATATAGTATATATATATATATATATATATATATAGTTATATTTATATAATATATAACTTATAGATATATATATATATATATATATATATATATATATTATGATTATATATGTTGTGTGTGTGTATATATGATATAGCTCACTTATAGTATTGTGACTGTTATATATATATATATATATATATATATATACATAGATTTATACATATATATGATATATATATAATATTATATATAATTATATATTTTGTGTGTGTGTGTTGTGTATTATATATTAGTATATATATTGATTATATATATATATATATAGATATATATATATATATATACATTTATATACATATGAATATATATATATATTATATATATATATATTTATAGTATATATATTATATTATATATGTTTGTGTGTGTGTGTGCTGTATGGTATGTATGGTATATTTATATATATATTTATATATTATTATATATATAGTATATATATATATATAGATATATATTATATGCACATATACATATACATGCAGCATTATGATATATATATGTAATTATGTTAGAGTAGATAATATATATTTATATATATATATATATACAATATATATATATAATATATATATATATTATATATATATAATATATATATATATATATATGATGCACACACCTACCACACACACCACATGTGTGTGTGATGTATATACACTTATATATACATATATACATATTACATATATATCCCATCTCTTCCCCCTCCCACCCTCCCTCCCTCCCTCCCTCATCCTCTCCTTATTTCCCATCTGAGATTCGGCATTCAGCATCCGTCACATCCCCATCCTGAGGAATTAATCTCCTCCCAATAATCTCTCAGTTAATCCCCAATATCATACTGACAATAGACACATTTCGCCTCTCCTTCGTCATAGGAGGGAAATCAAGCATCCCTTTCCAAAGCCCCTTCAGGGAGACGCGGAATCAGAATCCCTCTCAATTAAGGATGCGTCTCATTCTGGTGTATGGTTGGTGCGCCTGTATGGTGCTCGTGGGCGGTGCGATGTTTGTGCGTCTGTGGTGTTGTTTGTGAGTTGTTTGAGTTTGTGTGCGTGTGTGTGTGTGTGTGTGTGTGTGTGTGTACGTGTCATTTCTGTCGTTTCTTCAAGGTTAATGCAGATTTCTGAAAGTCAGTCAAAATGATAGCTTCCACTCATAAAGTTCATTCCTTTTTTATTAAATCAAGATCTATATTCGTTACTTCTTATATTCATATATAAAAAAATCGATGGTCTTATGAAATAGATGCATTATAAAGACTAATATACCATAATAAAATTGTTAGCTCGTACCTATTACTTTTATTTTGATGAGCATTTAGTTGCTAAGAATTTTTCTAAGAATATTCTCAGTGGTCACGCCTCTCGGATTACTTTCTAATTGAAAATATTCATCAGAACCTTTTGAGATTAGAAATATCGCAGCCACTTGAGCATTCGTTGAAGCCATCTTAACTTTTGTTTACACGTGTCCGAGACTCCGAGCGCACGACTAGCTCGATGGTTCTTTTCGTGGGACGGGAATCGTTGACAAAAAAAAAAAAAAAAAAAAAAAAAAAAAAAAAAATATATACATACATTTTATTCATTTATTCATTACTATTTTTTGTGGAATAATTTTCTTGCTTGAATGAAGCCGTGTGTTAATTAAGTTGTATATGGAGTTCATGTCTTTTAACTAGTTTATATTTCCATAATTTCAGGAAATTTGTTTTAATGTCCAAACTCCAATGGAAAAAAAGGGAAAGAAGACAAGAGAGAGGAAGCAAAAGCATAGTTTCGTTCTCTTTCTCTCTCCTCTCTCTCTCTCTCTTATACAAACACATAAGCTACATACCCATACATACACATACACACACACACACGCGCGCGCACACACACACACACACACACACACACGCCACACACACACACACACATACATACACATACACACACACACATACAGATATATATACCAACCCCACCCCCACATCTCGCTCTCCCTCACCTACCCTCCCGCCCTCCCTCTCGCCCTCCCTCCCCCTCGCCCGCCCTCCCGCCCTCCCGCCCTCCCCCCCTCTCTCCCTCCTAATAAGGTCGATAGGCAATCCTTTCCATTACGGAACTCATGTGATTTTTTCCCCCTTATCATTTTATTTTATCTAACTTAAAAAAAAAAAAAATCATTGCTCTGAGTGCTAGAGGCCTGATTGCCAATTAATCTGCCAATGAAAAATATGAAAAAAAAAAAAAAAAAAAACATATGGTGTCACGTGTGGACTTATTTTGAATTTTCTGCCCTTAGATGAGAGAAAGGAGATGATAGAAGAAGATAGACTAGGTATTAAGAGAAAGAGAGAGAGAGAGAGAGAGAGAGATAGAGAGAAGGAGAGAGATAGAGAGAGAGAAGGAGAGAGAGATAGAGAGAAGTAGAGAGAGATAGAGAGAAGGAGAGAGAGAGAAGGAGAGAGAGAGAAGGAGAGAGAGATAAAGAGAAGGAGAGGAGAGAGAGATAGAGAGAAGTAGACAGAGATAGAGAGAAGGAGAGAGAGAGAGAGAGAAGAGAAAGGATGAGAGAGGAGAAAGAAAGAGAGAGAGAGATAGAGAAAGAGAAAAGAGAGAAAAAGAAAAGAGAAGAGAGAAAAAGAGGAGAGAGAGAGAGAGAGAGAGAGAAAGAGAGAAGAAAGAAGAACAGAGAGAAAGAGAGAGAGAGAAGGAGAAAAAAGGAAAAGAAGGAAGAGAGAGAAAGAGAAGTGAAGAGAGAGAGAAAGAGAGAGAAAGAGAGAGAGAGAGAGAGAAGATAGAGAGAGGAGAAAAAGTGGGAATTGAGAAAAGAGAAAGTGTGGACAGAGACAAAGAGAGAGAAAGTGAGAGAGAGAGAGAGAGAGAGAGAATCACACGAAAAGAGCAATGGAGATAGGTAGGTCATAGGCAGACGAGGATAATATGTAATAATACTATAGTAAAAAATTCCAATCTGAGAGGGGAAAGGAAGAAAAAGAGAAATTGAGATAACAAATACATCAGAAGATAAATAGATAGATAGAGATTAAAGATGAGGAGAATGGGAGAGAAAGACATAGAAATACAGTTAGATGGACAAATATACAGATATCACATACATAATGACTCACGCATAACCTCAAAAAGAGAGAAAGCGACGAGAAAGAGAAAGAGAAGTGTGAGAGAGAAGAGAGAAGATAGAAGAGAGAGAGAGAAGAGAAGAGGAAGAAGAGAAAGAAGAAAGAAAAAGGAGAGAAGAGAGAAGAAAAAAAGAGAGAGAGAAAAGAGAGAGAAGAAGAGAGAGAGAAGAGAGAGAGAAAGAAACGAAATTAATAGAAGTGAGAGAGAGAGAGAAAGAGAGAAGAGAAGAAAGAAGAGAGAGAGAGAGAGATAGAGAAGAGAGACAAGATTAAAGAGAGAAGAGAATTTAAGAAGAGAGAGAGAGAGAGAGAAAGGAGAAAGATGAAACGAAGATTAAAAGAAGAGAAGAAGACGGAAGAAGAAGAAGAAAAAAAAAGAGACGAGAAGAAGATAGACAAGATTAGAGAGAGATAAGAATTTGTAAAGAGTAGAAGACGAAGATTAAGAGAATATTCACAATTAAGAAGAGAGAGTAGAGCGAGTGAAAATAGAGAACGAAGATTAAAGAGAAATTCACAAATTAGGATAGAGAGAGAGAAAAAGATGAAAAGAGATACAGAAGGAATGAGAAGAGAGAAGAAGAGAAAGAAAGAGAGAGAGAAGAGAGAGAGATAGAGAGAGAGAGACATAATGGACGCATGTCAAAAGATCATGTTAAACGCTGATATTTCATCACGATTTCGTAAAATGCATTAATTACATACACAATCTAAACACAAATAAACATAGACTCTAAGCCTAAATAGATCACGCCAAAATTTCACAAAAAAAAAAAAAAAATCATGAAACAACAACCAATATCATAGAATTCACATGATAGAACATTAAGTGTACATTGAGCAAAAGGCAAAGGCTAAAGACGAGGTACAAGCTCAATCCAAGAAAGGGGAGAAGAGAAGAAGATAAAAACAACAAAGATATAAGCCATGCGAAAACTCAAATAATACAAGACACTAGTATCAAAAGAAGGGAAGAAGGGGAGAATGAGATAAGAATAAAGAAACGTGAGAGAATTTCAATATAGGAAGAATAAACCTGAAGAATATGGAGAGGGTCGTGATAGCACATGAGAGGGGGAACATAGGGTAAGTCCGGATATTTTAAAATTAGCTCCAGAATCAGAGCCATTCTTGAAAGGGAGAAAACCCGCTCTGAAACAGTGAGTGTTATGAATATTGAGACAGATAACAGAAGGTTAGGTAGTTTCATACTAGATGCTTTGTTTTAAGTCATGGGACGAAGGTATGAAGATAATGCAAGATAATCAACGACTCGCGATAAGGTGTAAGACGAGACGATTGGAGACGATAATGAATATCAAAACTAACTAGAGAATGATAAAAAAAAATTTAGATCAATAAAATAAAATTTTAGATGGATAAGATTTAAGTTTAGAAGATAGATTGTATAAAATATGATTAGATATCGCATAATGAGACCAAAAATACATAAGTATCTTGTCAGATGATATTTTAAGTTATCCTCCACAGAAATTGTTGTATCTAAGCAATAGGCTAATATACACATATTATATCCGCTCTAGAGAATTCCTCAAACACAAACATACTATAACAACGACGTGAAACGCAATAAACAAATAGGCATAGATACTGGTTACAACCGTGAGTAACTCCTATTCTCTTGCCGCCCATATATTCCCGATTCATCTTTAACAAACTCAGAAAAAAGAACAAAAGTATACATACATTCCCCTCTTTCTGCATAGGCGATGGCGATTTGCACAATGCTAAGTTAGCTATGGATAACGGCAAACTTGACTATTGTCTCAGTATAGTATATCACTACTTGGTCAGTGCTGAGGAAACTTAGGACGTTATTGGCTGATAATATAGATTTGTCCATCTCGTATAAGAGGTCGTACGATGGTATTTTCAACGAATGTGTATATAGTTCTATCAAAGGTGGTCAGACCTTTAACTGTTTGTTTGGTATTTTTTCGTCTGTCGGCCAAGTCTGCTCCCTCCTCATCCCGCACTCTCCCCCGGTTCCTCCAAACCTCATTTCTTAAATTGGTCTATTTCATATTCTCATAATGTTGTTACCCTCACAATATATTGAAATACTTCTTGTACCAGCACTATTATGCTTCTGATATCTCTCTATCCTCGCTCAATTTGGAAATTGTCGCTTATATCGTTCTAAGAGGTACTGTAATTGTCTCTGTTATCGCTCCATCTAAGCGTATCTATTTGCTGGTTCTTTTTTTTTTGTTCTAGTATAGCCTCCATTATCTCTATGCAATCTCGCTTATCTCTATATGTCTCTGTATTCTGAATTTCAGCATCATTACACGTCATCTCTATATCTATAGTAATATTTTATAGTCTTATATCGTATTTATATCTATATTCTATATCTTGGAAATCCTATCTTCTTCCTACCGTATTGTGGGACAATACATATTAGATATAGTTTGTACTTATAGGTATATTTCTAAACCCATGTATAAGTCAGGTGTTCCTAAATTTTCTCTCCCAGTTATGTTCTATACAAAATACTCGGATAGTGCATGTTGTTTTCCCTTGATGCGCCGTAAAACTTCAATTAAATCGAAAAGATTTTCGTTGAGATAGTTTGCAGGAGCTTTTTATCTTCTATGTTCTAATTATATTCTTAATATTATCTCTGTACTCATGTCTCTCTCTCTTTTTACACTCTTGATATAGATCCATCCTATATCTATATCCCCTAGATCTCATCTATATTCTTATTCATCTCTATACTTTTCCTATCCCTTATCTAATCGCATCCCTATCTATCTCTACGTTAATCTATCGACGTGAGTGCTTTTCTCTTACTCAGACAGATCGCCTTGGTGGATTAAACCTTAGACAAAGCATATTGATGTCACACATTACGACATAAATCATGTTTTCTTGTTTAATTGGATAGATATCATGAGAGGTCCCATATGTTCTGATGCACCAAGGCAATTAGCCACCGTTTCGTCCGCTATGAAAGTACTCTTATGATTATGATAAGTTGTAACCTTTGTTTTTGCGAAAATATGTTGACGGGTCGCGGTTTGTGATAACACTGTTAACACTTGGCAGTTAGCGCTGTGTATTTCACGTATTTTCCCTTTATGTTTGTTTTAGTTTTTTTGAAGAGTCATAAGAACATGTTATTTAATTTAGAATTCAATCGATTACCTCGCAAAGAGAGATGGAGTGATCGAGTAAGACTCAATAAATTTTTTGAGATGCTCAATAATAGGTTCATAAATTAGGAATAAATAGAAATCTATAAGTAATTGTGGAGAATTCAATAATCCTCTAATAATACGGTTTGGTTAGAATCCTATCTAACAGTGACTAATGATGATACATACGAACACAGATGCTATTAAAAAAAGCTCTCCCCAGCTCCACCCCTCCCCACCACCCCCCCCCCCCCACCCACCCCCCCCCCCTATTTATTGGAAGTGGGAACAATTTCCCTTGATGTGAATATGAATACAGATTGGACGAATAGATAATAAAAGCAAAAAAGTGATTGGGCAAATCTCGTATGCATAATTCTTTCTATTTCCAGAAAGGCTTATTTTCTTCGATTGACGCATCTATAATAAAAATGACATATTAATCGCAATAGTCACGTATTGCAATAAATTGATTAAACGCTAAAAAATTGCATTAGAAAGCTTAAGGCAGACTCTGAGTCCATTACTCATAACTGATGATACTGAGTCCGCTTTATAGAAGTTATGAGTGAAGGAAAAAATTTTAGTCTTTCTAGCATATATAGACAGTATATTTACATAGTATGTGTATGTATAATGTTGTTGTTGTGTATGCATAAAGATATTATTATATTATAATATATATATATATATATATATAATATAATTATACTAGATTATATTAATAAATGGTAGTACTCCACGCCCATTTATATATATATATATATATATATCAAGATATATTATACCTAAGTATATGCATATTTATACATGATTTTATACATATAAATACTTACGTATATTCATCCTTACTATATATATTACTATAGTATAAGAAGATGAAGTAATGTATATTCGGTGTGTGTTGTGTGTGTGATGTGTGTTGATGGGTAGGGTGTGTTGTGTGTGACTTTGTGTGTTGTGTGTGGTTGTTGTGTGTGTGGTTGTCGTTGTGTGGATGTCTGTTGCGTTTGTTTCTCTATAATTAATTGTTATATTATATGTTTTCATCTTAGTACTTCCTAAATCCACTAGATTGTATATATTTTATATATAATATTCTGATATATATAATATATATATTATATGATGGTATTTATTAGTATAGTAGTATTGAAATATATATTATATATAAATTCATATATATATATATATGGTATTTTTTATATTATATACTTATAGATGATTATGTAAGTGTAATAGATTTATATATATATTATATATAATGTTAGCATATATATATTATTTGTGTATAATATATATATAATATTTTATATATATAATATTATTAGTAATTAGATATATATTATTGTAATGTATAGTATGTGTGATATATATAAAATAAATTATCATGCATGTATCTATATATATATACTATCGTATAAATATAGTGTATCACTAATTATATATATATATTACGTAGATATATCTAATATATATTTATATGTAGTGTTAGATCAACCACACACAGCTCATCACTCTACATTACCTACATCACACATACAATAACATATATATAATTAATGCTACTTATTTTGTAGTATTAATTAATATTCTATATAATAATATATATAATATATATAAATATACTGTGTGTGGTGTGTGTGTGTGGTTGTGTGTGTGTACTTGTGTTGTGTGTGTGATTTCGTGTTGTGGTTGTGTGTGTTGTTGTATGTAGGTATAATTTGCTATTGTGTGTTATGTGCGTGTCTGTGTGTTGTTAATTTGATATGTCAGTATTTTTTTACCAAATAATGATTTATATACTGTGTACTGTGAAAAATATTATTTAAAATTGAGATTCTTTTTTTCTCAGTTTCCCTTGTTGTCTCCACATGGAATAGATATGATAAGCAAGAGAGAAGAATTTCTAAAACTCTTTAGTGTGACTATAGAAGCACTGAATTTCAAACTTTCCACGTAATCTTTAGGATTCTCCAAAACAGTAATCGAGTAGGAATCTGCCTTACTGCATAATGAATGAGAGGTAAGAAGAGAGAACAGAAGAAAGAAAAAAAGACAGGTTGAAGACAGAATAGGAATAAGTAGAGATAGCAAAAGATACGTGTATCGTGTAGGAAGTTTTTTTCTCGTTTTTCTTGGTTTAATGTATGCACATCATATCTCAAAACTTATATAAGAATTTACATTACATAATATATGTATACTATATAGTATTATATATATGATATTAGATATAGTGAAATTATTATACTCCGTATTTCTATTATATATATTATATACTTATAATATATATGATATATAATATCATTGTATATATAAATATAATATATTTTTTTATATATATGATATATTAATATATATATATTACATGATAAATATAATTATGATTATACGTCTTTTATCATATTATATATATATACTTTATAATAATATAAATATTTTAGTTATATATATTATATGTTGTATATATTCATTTATCGAATATAGTATTTATTTGTGTAATTTTGTTTGTATATATATACATATGTATATACATACATATTATATAAATATATATTATATATATAAATATATATATATAAATATATATATATACATTCATATATATATATATCCTATATATATATAGTATATATATATAAATTATTATGTACCTATATATATATATATATATATATTATTATATATATATATATATATATATATATATTTAATTGTGTGTGTGGTGTGTGTGACTGGTGTGTGTTTGTGTGTGTGTGTGAGTGTTGTGGTGTTGTTGTGTGTGTGTAAACATATCATATTCAGTATATAAATATATATATATACTGAGAGCGAGAGAGAAAAAAAAGAGAAGAAGAGAGAAGAGAGAGAGAAGGAAGAGAGAGAGAGAGATAGAGAAGGATTAGACAGATAGATAGATATATAGATAGATATAGATATTTATACATGCTTGTTGTATACATAATGAGTGTATATATCTAAATACGACACATACGACACTACACACATACACACGCACACACACACACACCCACACACACACACAAACACACACACACACATAATAAACATATATAGATATATATATAATATATATATATAATATATATATATATAAAAATATATAATATGTATAATAATGTATATATATACATATATATATATATATAGACTATATAATATATATATATATATATAATATATATATATATATATCGTGAATATGTATGTATTTACGTATGTGTTGTAAGCGCCAGAAGTAAATAAAATTACTGAGAGAGAGGGAAGAATTTACCCCGCCACCTTCCCCCATCCCCATCGCCCCCACCTCCATCCCCTCACCCATACCTCCCCACCCCATCGCCCATCAGTCCCCATCTTCCCCTCCCCCCCCACCTTCCCCATCCCCCATCCCCCCCCCCACCCCCCCAAACTCCCCTACCCCACTGTTAGTATAATGGAGAAGATTCTTCGCAGCGACGCGAAATATAGCTCGCTTCTTCTGTTTGTCCTTTTGTGTTAATTTATTGTTGTTGTTTTTTTTCTTCCTTTTTTTTCACTTTTTAATCTCTCTTTCCTTTTATTTTTTTCTGCGTTTTCTTGTATCTTTTGTCTGTGTGTGTTTCTTGTTTTGTTTTTCCACTGTATTTTTTTTTTTTTTTTTTTTTTGTCTTTATAGCTTTTTCGCGAATTCTCTAATCAAAATCAAGAAAAAAAAATTAAAAAGAAATTACAAGAGAAAAGGGTAGGTAAAAAAGAGAGAAAGAAAGAAAGAAAGAAAAATCAAAAACAAAACAAGTAGGAAAGAAAAGAAAGAAAGAAAAAAAAACTCTCCCCCCTCTTACCCCATCCCCTCCACCCCCACCCCTATAAAAGAATGAAAGCAAATCAACAAAATAAATCACAAAAAAAAAAAAAAAAAAAAAACAGAAATCTTGAATGCGACGAAAATTTCTTGAAGATTTCCCACCCACCCGAGAGACGCATTCGAGTATTTCTCCTTAATTGAATGTCCCGCGTTGGGCCTGCCTACCGCTACCTTTCCGAGATCTTGTGTGGCCTAACAATGCATCCTAAAGAGATATTGTTCCGTTGCGCTGCAACCCATACCCCTCCCTACCCCTCCCCCCCCCTCTCTCTCCCTCCTTCCCTCCCTCTACCCCCTTACTCCCATCTCTCCATCTCCTTTTTCTCTCTCCTTCCCTCCCTCTACTCTCTAACTCCCATCTCTCCATCTCCTTTTTCTCTCTCCTTTCCTCCCTCTACCCCCTTACTCCCATCTCTCCATCTCCCTTTACTCTCTCCTTCCCTCCCTCTACCCCCTTACTCCCATCTCTCCATCTCCTTTTTCTCTCTCCTTCCCTTCTTCTACCCGCTTACTCCTATCTGCCCCCCCCCCCTTTCTCTCTCCATCTTTCTCTCCCTCCTTCCGTCCCTCTGCCCCCTCACTCCCATCCCTCCATCTCCCCCCCCCCCCACCCCTTCTCCTGTGCCTAGTGTCAGCGCCGGGCGAATGGAATTAAAAATTAGGCTTCGTTTTTTTGTTTTGTTTTAGTCTTTTGAGTTAGGGGGAGAGGGGGAGGGGGGAGGGACAAGTCGTTTGCCAATCCGATGTTTTTCATTCTCTATGTTTGTTTATCTTTATTCCACTGTGTTTTTTCTTTGTTTTGTTAATTCACGTCCTGGATTCTATTTCTCGTGTTGTCGCATTGTCTTTTATTTTGTCTGTCATCCTTTGCTGTTATTTATTTATTTTTTTTTTTATCTTTCAATCTCTCTCTCTCTCTCTCTCTCTCTTTCTCTTTGTATATATATAAGTAAATGAATGTGTATATATGAATATATATATATATATATATATATATATATATATATACATATATATATATAAATTTATACACATAATCACATATATAGATATAGACAGATAGGTAGATAGATAGATAGATAGATAGATAGATAGATAGATAGATAGATAATTCATCTGATAATTGAATTTTGCTCTAATATCACTTTTTTAAACCATGTGATTTATTCGTGCCTCCCTTCAAATCAGGGCTGAAATGTACTTCTCAATCTCCCGCACCCTTTTAACTTCTCTTAATACTCCCGAGCGTTCTATTTATCTTCATCTTGACTCCTCCCCCTCCTCCTCATTATAAATACCATTACCATCACCCCTTCACACCTCCTCCTTCTTCTTCTCCTTCTCTTCCTCTATCCTCCTCCTCCTCCTTCTTCTCCTCTCCCTCCTCCTCATTATAAATACCATTACCATCACCCTTTCACACCTCCTCCTTCTCCTTCTCCTTCTCTTCCTCTTCCTCCTCCTCCTCTTTCTTCTCCTGTCCCTCCTCCTCCTTCTTCTTCTCCTGTCCCTCCTCCTCCTTCTTCTTCTCCTGTCCCTCCTCCTCCTTCTTCTTCTCCTGTCCCTCCTCCTCCTTCTTCTTCTCCAGTCCCTCCTTCTCCTTCTCCTTCTCCTTCTCTTCCTCTTCCTCCTCCTCCTCTTTCTTCTCCTGTCCCTCCTCCTCCTTCTTCTTCTCCTGTCCCTCCTCCTCCTTCTTCTTCTCCTGTCCCTCCTCCTCCTTCTTCTTCTCCTGTCCCTCCTCCTCCTTCTTCTTCTCCTGTCCCTCCTCCTCCTTCTTCTTCTCCAGTCCCTCCTTCTCCTTCTTCTTCCTCTTCTCCTCCTCCTCCTGTCCCTCCTCCATCTCCTCCTTTTTCTCCTTCTTCTTCTCCTCCTCTTTCTTCTTCTCTTTCTCTTCTTGACTCTCCTCCTCCTTCTTCTTTTCCTCCCCCTTCTCCTCCTTCTCCTCCTCCTCCTCCCCCATTTCCTCTTCCTCCTCCCCCTCCTCCTCCTTCTACTCATCCTCCACCTCCTCCTCCTCCTTCTCCTCCTCCTCCTCTTCCTCCTCCCCCACCTACTCCTCCTCCCCCTCCTCTTCCTCTCCCCCAAGCTCATTATAAGAATCGTAATCATCGCCTTAACCCTCCTCCTCCCAGTCCTCTCTCTTCTCTCATATCCTCTTCCGATTTTGCCCCCTCCTTCTCCTCCTCCTCCTCCTTGCTCTTTCATCATTTGCCCTTTCTAACTCCTCCTCTTCCTCCTCCTCCTCCTTGTCCCCTCCTCGTCTCTCTTTTTCCTCTTCTTCACCCCCTCCCACTCCTCCTCCTCCTTTCCCCTTCCTATTCCTCCTCGTCCCTTCCTCTTCCTCCTTTTCCTCCTCCTCCTTTTCCTCCACCCATCTCTCCCCTTTTCTCCCCCCCCCCTTCACGAAATCGACCCCCTCCCGCTCTAATAAATCACCCCGTCAGTGAGTCTTCTCCCCTCTTTCCTACCCCTTTTCAGATCATTTCCCCTCTCTTTCTTGTCTCTTTCCCCTCCCTTATCTTTCCC
>NW_028234432.1:28623561-28625257 GCF_977035675.1 Penaeus japonicus | reverse complement strand
GAAAGGGGCTTTTACATCGCCAACTCAGCTTTCGACTTTCCTCAAGTTTAGCCTTGCAATTGTATACAACACTCAAATATTTTATTAGTCGGTAAAGTGACTTTCCTCTCTACTCAACATAGTAACTTTGGTTATGCTAGTGTCAACATATCAATATTCTGGCTTTATCATTTTCACTTTTACTTTAGATTAACCTAATTGCGGATATATAGAACAGTCTATCCTCAATCAGAGAAGTCAAAGAAAACCCAATTGAATCATTTGTTTATAGAAAACGAAAAAATTATAGGGGTAACATCTTTCTTACCATTTACAAACTATCTCATAGGTTACAGGAATTTATAGGAATTCACGTTTTTATAATACCATTGAAAATTTGAATATGTCGCCTCACACCGATTATCGGATGAATATGTTATTTTTTCTGATAGCTTTCGCTGTAAATTTAAAAAAATCTAGCGCTCATTTCCGGCACAAGCGGAGCACTTGCCAAGAAATTGACATCGATGTCTTAGGAAGACAAAATGAATACCAAGAAACATGCGGTAAAAAAAAGATCGCTTTAGTGATGTGCATTTAAAAAAAATTGGGGGCTTCGGAAAATCCAGGATATGCATGGTTCTAATAGGGTTTGGGAGAAATTCTTACTTTGATTAATTACTTCACGGGTCAGTGTGGATAACTTGATTAAGCTTTCTTCCTTATTTTCATGATGGCGGAAATTATACATAAAAAAGTTGATTTGAATTTCAACCGTCCTTCCCTGGAACCCCTTTTTCTTTTTTTCTTTCCTTATTTTTTATTTATTTATTTTATTATTATTATTATTATTATTTTTTTTTTTTTGGGGGGGGGGTCCCGTGATTATCTCTTACACTTCTAATGGGTCTTATTAACCTCAACAACAATATAACTATCGTTACATCGCGTACTAAAAATAATTCTTATTAGCGGACTTCCCTCACATACGTCATCCGCTACATTCACGTCCATCTCTTTTTTTTTTCTTTCTTTCTTTCTTTTTCTTTTTTCTTTAATAATTTTCTTCCTGGAAGTTATTTTCATTTCTACTTCTCTATCGTCTTTATATCATTCCTTTCCGGTGATCTGTTAGATGATAGATGATTCAGGAGTTAGGCGTCAATTTGATGATTTAGGTCAGTTACAGTGTCGATTTAACGGGGTCAAGGAAAATTATAGGATAGTAATTGAGAGAATTCGTAATTTCAAGACTGCTACTAACAATAAGGATGATTAATAGTATGATATTATTTGTAAAAGTAATAGTAATAATGATAACACTGGTAGTTGACAACATTTTATCCATAAAGATCATAAAAAAGATAAATAAATAGATAAACAGTCATAGATATAACGTTGACTTTGACAATGACAAATGTTAACAATGTAACTATGAGCAATAATAACAATGATAACACTAAGAATAGCAATAATTCATGTAAAGATAATGCGGGGTTCTTACATACAATATATATCTCTCTATTCTATATTTATATTATATATATTATATTGATATTTTTATATATATATAATGTATATTCTACATATATTTCCATCTAATCTATCTTAAATTTTCTATCTTACATACTACCTATCTATCTAATTTAATTCTAATCTATAGTCATAACTACCTACCTATCTATCTCTCTCTCTATATATATGTATGTATAAATGC
>NW_028234432.1:28613561-28621061 GCF_977035675.1 Penaeus japonicus | reverse complement strand
TGTCTATATATATATATATATATATATCAATATATATATTTATATCTATTTATATATATTTACATATATATCTATGTGGTGTTGTGTTATGTTTGTGGTGTGTGTGTGTGTGTGTTGTGTGTGTGTGGTGTGTGTATATATATATTATATATATATATTATATATATATATATATATATATATATTATATCTATATACCTACCATATAATCCTATTATCCATATATATCCATATATATCTTCTATATATTATATATATATATATATATATATCTATCTATTTCTATATATCTATATACATATTATATATATATATATTAATATATATCTATCTTATTCTATATAAATATGGATATATATAGTATTATATACATATATATCTATATTTATATATATTATATTATATTATAATAGACATATACTTTTATATATACACATATGTATATGTATATATGTATAAACACAAATACCTATGTAAGTATATTTCTATTCACATGTAGATCTGCTTATCCATATACATCTATCTCTCCATCACCCTGTAAAAATAAAAAAAAAGAAAAAAAGAAAAAAAAGGTATTTACATGTCCATTTTTCTTTCCTTCTCCCCAAAGCTCGAAATCAAGAGGTTAAGAAGGATCGTTCACATCCATCAAGAGGCGACGAGAGAAGAGGGGAAGAGAGGGGAAAGGAGGGGAAGAGAGGGGAGAGGAAGGGTTGAGAGGGGAAAGGAGGGGAAGAGAGGGGAAGAAAGAGGACAAAAAAGAAGAGGAGGGAGGGGAAGAGAGGGGAGAGGAAGGGTTGAGAGGGGAAAGGAGGGGAAAGAGAGGGGAAAGGAGGGGTTGAGAGGGGAAAGGAGGGGAAGAGAGGGGACAGGAGGAGGAGGGTATGAGGTGAAACGAGGGAGTTCAGTGGATATGAGAGTAGAAGGGAAAGCATGGAGGAAAGGATGTTGAAAGGAGGAGGGGAAGAGGAAAAAAGGAAGAGAGATGGGTGGGGGAGGGAAAGGACGGAAGGAGAGGGGGATCAAGAGTAAAGGGAGTGTGAAAAGGGGGGAGGGAGGAAGGAGAGAGGATTTGGAAAGAGGGAGGAAGGGAGGAATATGAGGGAACAGCGGGAAACTTGAAGGAAAGGAAGGGGAAAGGAGAATGAGAAGAGGGAAAGAAAGAAGAGAAAGTGAAAGGTGAAGTTGAAAAGGAGGAAAGATAAGGGAGGGGAAAGAGACAAGAAAGAGAGGGGAGGGTAATAAATGGAGATAAAGGAAAAACAATATTCTAAATATGGATGAAATGGATTGAAAAAAAAGGGGGGTAGGAAAGAAGAGGGGGGGAAAGAAAGAGAAGACCCTCACTGACGGGGTGATTTTATTAGGTATTAGAGCGGGAGGGAGGTCGATTCACGTGAAAGGGTCGGGGGGAGAAAGGGGGTGAGCAGGGTGGAGGAAGAAAGGAAAGGACATGGAGAGAGGAGGAAGATGGAAGGGACGAGAGGAGAAGGAAGGGAAGAGCTAGAGGGAGCGAGGAAAAAAAGAGAAAGAAAAGGGAAAAACAATCCCAATTTGATCGATATATAACCTAAATCGCGATTTTCGATTTCCGATTATTTCGTCGATCGATTTCTCGATCGTTTGGGGTCGATATTCCGATATCGATCTCGAATCGACATTTCTATATTTGTTTCGATTCGATATTCGCGATTTATTATTTTATTTTTTTCGAATATTTTAATTTTTTCGATTATTTTCTAGAATGATCGCGATGAAAATTTTTCGGACGCGATGATAGTTTTTATTTTGGTGTTTGATTGATTTTGTGTGGTGTTGTTTAGGTGTCTCAGAAGGAAGACCTCCAAAAAGAATATAATTATTGAAAACAGAAGAAAGAAAGGATAACAGATTATAAGATAGGTAAGAAAAGGAAATAAAAAGAACTATTCATTAAAAAGTTCAGAGGAGAGGAAAAACGAAAAAGAGAGGAGGGGAGGGAAAAGGGGAGGAAAAAACAAAACCTAACAGATAAAATCAATAAATAGGAAAAGAAATATAGGAAAGGGGGGGGAGGAAAAAGAGGAGGAGGATTTAAGGAAGAGGAGAGAGGTGAAGAGGGGAAGAATGAAATTGGAGTTGTGAAAGAAAGAAAGAAAAAAAAGACCCGGAGAGTGTGAGTTGAAAAGGGGGGGGAGGGGGGGAGGGGGGAAGGAGAGAGGATTTGCAAAGAGGGAGGCAGGGAGGGGAATATGAGGGAACAAGGGGAGGGAAACTTGAAGGAAAGGAATGGGAAAGGAGAATGAGAAGAGGGAAAGAAAGAAGAGGAAGTGAAAGGTGAAGTTGAAAAGGAGGAAAGATAAGGGAGGGGAAAGAGACAAGAAAGAGAGGGGAATGGATATGAAAAGGGGTAGGAAAGAGGGGAGAAGACTCACTGACGGGGTGATTTATTAGAGCGGGAGGGGGTCGATTTCGTGAAGGGGGGGGGAGAAAAGGGGAGAGATGGGTGGAGGAAATGGAGGAGGAGGAAGAGGAAGGGACGAGGAGAAAGAGGAGGGGGAAAGGAGGAGGAGGAGGGGGAGGGGGTGAAGAAGAGGAAAAAGAGAGACGAGGAGGGGACAAGGAGGAGGAGGAGGAAGAGGAGGAGTTAGAAAGGGCAAATGATGAAAGAGCAAGGAGGAGGAGGAGGAGGAGCCAAATGAGGAGGAGGAGAAGGAGGGGGCAAAGGAGGAAGAGGATATGAGAGAAGAGAGAGGACTGGGAGGAGGAGGGTTAAGGCGATGGTTACGATTCTTATAATGAGCTTGGGGGAGAGGAAGAGGAGGGGGAGGAGGAGGAGGAGGAGGAGGAGGTGGGGGGGGGAGGGGTCGAGGGGGGAGGAGGAGGGGAGGAGGAGAGAGAGGAGGAGCGGGAGGAGGCAGGAGGGGGAGGAGGAGGAGGGGGAGGAGGGGAAGGGCGGAGGGGGAGGATGGAGGAGGGGGAGGAGGGGAAGGGCGGAGGGGGAGGGAGGAGGAGGGGGAGGAGGGGAAGGTGGTTGGGGGAGGGGGAGGAAGATGAGGAGGAGGAGAAGGAGGAAGAGGAGAAGGAGGAAGAGGAGAAGGAGGAGGGGAGGAGGAGGAGGAGGAGGAGGAGGAGGAGGAAGAGAAGGAGGAGGAGGAGGAGAGAAGGAGGAAGGAAGGAGGAGGAGGAGGAGGAGTGAGAGGAGGAAGAGGAGGAGGATGGGAGTAGGAAGGGATGGGAGGAGGAGGAGGAGGAGGAGGAGGAGGAGGAGGAGGTGGGGGAGGAGGAGGTGGGGGAGGAGGAGGTGGGGGAGGAGGAGGTGGGGGAGGAGGAGGTGGGGGAGGAGGAGGTGGGGGAGGAGGAGGTGGGGGAGGAGGAGGAGGAGGAGGAGGAGGAGGAGGAGGAGGAGGAGGAGGAGGAGGAGGAGGAGGAGGAGGAGGAGGAGGAGGGGGAGGAGAAGAAGAAGGAGGAGGAGAGTCAGGAAGAGGAGGAGAAGAAGAAGGAGGAGGAGAAGAAGAAAGAGGAGGAGAAGAAGGAGAAAAAGGAGGAGGAGGAGGAGGAGGAGGGACAGGAGGAGGAGGAGAAGAAGAGGAAGAAGAAGGAGAAGGAGGGACTGGAGAAGAAGGAGGAGGAGGAGGGACAGGAGAAGAAGGAAGGAGAAGGAGGAAGAGAAAGAGAAGAAGGAGAAGGAGGAGGTGTGAAGGGGTAATGGTAATGGTATTTATAATGAGGAGGAGGGGGAGGAGTCAAGATGAAGATAAATAGAACTCTCGGGAGTTAACGAGGAAGTTAACAGGTGCGGGGAAGATTCGAGAAGAACATCTCAGCCGCTGATTTGAAAGGGGAGGAAGGAAATAAATCACATGGTTTAAAAAAGTGATATTAGAGCAAAATTCAATTATCAAATGAATTATCTATCTATCTATCTATCTATCTATCTATCTACCTATCTATCTATATCTATATATGTGCATATGTGTATAAATTTATATATATATGTATATATATATATATATATATATATATATATATATATATATATATATATATATATATATATTCATATATACACATTCATTTAATTATATATATACAAAAGGAAAGAGAGAGAGAGAGAGAGATTGAAAGATAAAAAAAAAAACAAAAAAAAAACAGCAAAGGATGACAGACAAACTACACAAACAAAGCGACAAACACCGAGAAATAGAAACACAGGAGTGAATAAACAAAACCAAAGAAAAATCCACCAGTGAATAAAAGATAAACAAAAAATAGAGAATGAAAAACCAACGAGAATGGCAAAGACTCTGTCCCCCTCCCCCCCCTCCCCCTCCCCCTCCCCCCCTAACTCAAAAGACTAAAACAAAACAAAAAAAACGAAGCCTAATTTTTAATTCCATTCGCCCGGCGCTGACACTAGGCACAGAAGGGGGGGGGGGGGGTGGAAGGGAAAGGAGATGGAGGGATGGGTGTAAGGGGACAGAGGGAGGGAAGGAGGGAGAGAAAGAGGGGGGGGGTAGATGGGAGTAAGAGGGTAGAGGGAGGGAAGGAGGGAAAGAAAGGGGGGGGGTAGATGGGAGTAAGGGGGTAGAGGGTGAGAAAGGGGGGGGGGGTAGATGGGAGTAAGCGGGTAGAAGAAGGGAAGGAAAGAGAAAAAGGAGATGGAGAGATGGGAGTAAGGGGGTAGAGGGAGGGAAGGAGAGAGAAAAAGGAGATGGAGAGATGGGAGTAAGGGGGTAGAGGGAGGGAAGGAGAGAGAAAAGGGTGATGGAGAGATGGGAGTAAGGGGTTAGAGGGAGGGAAGGAGAGAGAAAAAGGAGATGGAGAGATGGGAGTAAGGGGGTAGAGGGAGGGAAGGAGAGAGAAAAGGGAGACGGAGAGATGGGAGTAAGGGGGTAGAGGGAGGGAAGGAGAGAGAAAAAGGAGATGGAGAGATGGGAGAGATAAATGAAGGGGGTAGGGTTTTTTTAGTTTATGTTTATAGTTTATAGTTATAGTGTTTTATTGTTATTTAGTACGTATTTTTTTTTTATATGATTTGTTTAGTTTGTTAGTTTATTTTTTTTTTGAGGGAGGGAATTATAGTGTTTAGGTAAGATAGGTAGTGAGTTTTGGTATTAGTTATTTGTGAGTTTTTGAGGGGTTTAGTATAATTTATTTAGGTTAGTAGCTTCTAGTTTTTAGTAGTTTGTAAGATTTGTGAGTAGTTTATATTAGTAGTATTTTAGTAGTTTTATTTTATTAGATAGTATCTAGTTTTTTAGTTTTTTTATTTATTTTTATTTTTTTAGTTTATAGTAGTTTTTTATTATATAGTTTAGTAGTATTTTTATTATATTAGTTTTTATATAGTGTTAGTAGTTTAGTTTTAGTAGCTTTTATAGTTTTTATACTTTAGATAGTTATTTTTAGATTTTTTTTTATTTAGATTAGTAGTTTAGTAGTTAGAGTTTTTTTTTAGTATTTTAGATTTTCTATTTAGTAGTTTAAGTTTTTTTTTTTGTTTAGTTTTAGTTTAGTTTTATTAGTTTAGTTTTATTTAGTTAGTTATTAGTAGAATATCTTTATATTATAGATAGATATAGAGTTATTAGTTATATATTTTATTAGTTATTGTTATAGATATATAGTTTATTTCTTTTTAGGGTATTTTTAGTAGTTTTGTGAGTATAGTATTTTATTTTTTAGTTTTTAGTAGTTTAGTAGTAGTTATTTTAGATAGAGTTTAGTTTTATTTATTTTAGATATTTTTTTAGTTATTAAGTTTTTTTTTAGTTTTTTTTTTATAGTTTAGTTAGGACTTTTTATTAGTTTTTATATTTATAGTAATTTTTTTAGTTAGTATATTTAGAGGTTAGTTTGTTTTTAGTTTTGGTAGTATAGTTTATCGATAATAGTTAGTTTTTTTTTTTCTTATTTTACGACCCTTTAGTTTTAGTAGTTAGAGGGAGGGAGGATTTTTTTTAGAGGGTTAAGTTTTATTTATTGTATAGGTTTATTTTATTTTTAGTATTTTTTTAGATTTTTTTCTATTTTATTATAGTAATTAGAATAGGTTTAGTTTTTTTTTTTTTTAAGTTTTATTTTAGTAGTTAGTTATATTAGTATTTATAGTTTTTTTTATATTTTAATAGTTAGTTTTCAGTAGTTTAGTAGTAGTTTTTTAGAGTTATAGTAGTTTTTTTTTTTAGTTTTAGTAGTAGTTAGTATTTAGTATATTAGTTATTAGTTAGTATTTTTAGTAGTTTAGTAGATTATGATTTAGTTTTTAGATTATTATTTTAAGAGGGTATTATTAGTTATTATTTTTTATTTTTTTAATATTTAGTTAGGTTTTTTTTTTTTTTTACGCTTAGAGTTAGCTTATTATTTTTTTTTAGTAGTTAGTTTTTTTATGTTTGTTATATTTATTAGTATTTATATTTTTTTTTAGTTTTTATGATGTATAGTTTTTATTTTTAGTTAGTATATTGTTAGTTTTAGCGTATTAGTTTTATTAGAGTAAGTTAGTTAGTTAGTAGTTAGATTTAGAGGGAGGGAATTTAGGTTAGGTTTATTATTTAGTTGTTTTTTATATTTCGGTAGATTGTTTAGTTTAGTTTTTTTTTAATAGTTTTTATTTTTATTAGTCTTTTAAGTTTTTGTTTAGTATTAGTTTATTTTTGGTTTAGTTGTAGAATTTTATTATTTTTTGTATAATTTAGTGAGTTATATTTTTAGTGATATAGTTTATTTAGGTATAGTATAGTTTATTATAGTTTTTTGAAGTTATTTTAGCTTGTTTATTAGTAGTGTAGTTTATATAGTTAGTTTTTTTGAATGGTTATTTAGTTTTAGTTTAGTTAGCATTAGAGGATAGTTTTTTACGTTAGTGTAGTTTTAGTATTTTTTTGTTTAGATTTTTAGTTTTGAGGTTTTGAGAGTATACACCAGTTTGTTCAGAGTATTTAGATTGTGTTTTGTATAGTAGATAGTTTATATTAGTAAGTTGTAGTTTTGTTTTTAGTAGATATATAGTTAGTAGTTTTGTTGATTTTTGTTAGTAGCTTTTTTGATTTTTATAGTTAGTATGAGTGTTAGAGGGTTTTTATAGTAGTAGAGTAGTTTTAGTTTTTTATAGAGGGTAGTTTTTTTTGGAGTGTTTTATTTTTTTTTGTTGATGATTTAGAGTATTATGAGTGTAGGTGAGTTTGATGTGTTGATAGTTTTTTGTTATTTATTTAGTTCGTTGATTATTTGTTTTTTAGTAGAAGGAGGTTTTGTAGATTTTTTAGTTAGTAGTTTTTTTTAGAGTATATAATATAGATGATTCTATTTAATGAGATTTTTTTATAGATTTAGATTTTTTAGTTATTAGTAATTTTTTATATTTGTAGTTTAGATTTTTAGGTGTTTATGTTATTTTTTAGTATATTAGATTAGTATAGTTTTAGTTATTTTTTTAGTAGTTAGTATTATTAGTTATTATAGTTGTTAGTATATAGAGTTTTTAGGGTGATTATTTATAGTTATTCATTATAT
>NW_028234432.1:28598561-28601061 GCF_977035675.1 Penaeus japonicus | reverse complement strand
ATATATGTATATATATATATATATGTGTGTGTGTGTGTGTGTGTGTGTGTGTGTGTGTGTGTGTGTGTGTGTGTGTGTGTGTGTGTGTGTGTGTATGACAGAAAGACAAACAGTCAGACAAATAGACAGGCATGTAGGAAGAGAGATCAATAGACGAATAACCTTATAATCAGATAGACAATCAAATAGACCGATAGATAGAGAATGCGTGACAAAAGGGATTTTCATGGTCCACTTTATGCCAAGAAGAAGCAACATGCAAGTGATAGACCTTGCTATTCGTATCAATTGCAAGTTATATCCTATTCTGATTTTTTTTTTTTTTATACTTTTTGTAAGTATTTTTGTTTCGTTAAGCCGTTTGTGTGTCTGTTTGTTTGAGTGCGTGCGTGTGTGTGTATGTTCACGTTATGGTCACGTGAATTAAAAGCTGTTTATTTTTGTCTGTCTTTTTTTTTCTTTTTTTTTCTTTTGGTGATGTTAATTTTTTGAATTGTCACATTGATAATCTTCTGTAATATGTATGTTTGTATTTTTTTTCTTTTTGTTTTCTTGTTCGTATTCTCTTTCTCTGTGTGTCTATGACTTGTGTGTTCTTGAGCCGAGTTACGATGCACATGCAAGCTGAGTCAACGCAGCAGGCATAACAATGATGAAGAGACCTCTGTTTCATGACTGCGGCATTATGTTGCTACAGTCTTCTTTTTTTTCTTGGGAGAATTGGACACAAATTCGTATGCATTCTGCCTCTGTCTCTTCCCCCTTTCTCTGTGTCTCTCGCATATTCTCTCTCTCTATTTTTCTCGTTCATTCTCTCTCTATATATATGTATATGTATCTTCCTCATTTTTTTCTCTCTCTCTCTCACTTAATCACAGATTCTCTCTCTGTTCCTCGCTCATTCTCTCTCTCTCTCTCTCTCTCTCTCTCTCTCTTTCTCTCTCTCTCTCGTTCTCTCTCACTCTCTCACTCCCTAACCTCCCCGCCCCCCCTGCCCCCCTCTCTCACTCTCTCACTGATCCTCTTCCCTCCCCTCCCCTCCCCCCGCCCCCCTCTCCCCCTCCTCAATACCTCCTTCCCACAACACCCATGGCATCTAAACTGAAAACTTTCCACCCGACCATTACACAAAAACAAACTGTGTCCAAAACTTCAATGTGTGTTGTTCTTTCGCGATAGTTTATTAACTCGTAAAAGACTTTTATGACTTTTCGAGAGATCTTTATGTGTGTATATGGGATCTCGAGGGATTTTGTGCAACGGGATACGCGGAGATGGGAAAATGGAAGAGAAAAAAATGAAAATAGATAGATTGATAGCGAGATGAATAGATAGATAGATACAGAGGGAGAGATTTTTGTATATCGAATATCTGTCTATGTGTAGCCCTGTTTTTTTGTTTTGTTTTTTGAACTGATTTGTTTGGTTTAATGTACTAGCCTTACAACTTCATTATAGTGTCTACAGGAATTTTGGCTCTGTCTAAGCGACTGACTATGAAGATATATATATCCTTTTATTGTGAGACCATTGTTGTCAAAACTTCTTTCTACTTAAACGAATCTGTGGAGTATTTCCTATTATAGTACTTAAACTGTTTACAGAATCACAGTGAAGAAATTATGAATCATCGGTGCACTGAATGAGAAAATAATTGTGGGCTATGGTCGATAAATTACTCATGAGAATTGTAAACAAAATCGGGGTTAATATAAGTCCTTGCGGAACACCAAAAAATACTGTTTTCTTGAATCCCTGCCGAATGGGTTCCAGTACTAATGTATATTCTGAACCCGTACTTACTAGAGAGAGAAAGAGAGAGAGAGAGAGAGTCAGAGAGAGAGAGGGAGAGGGGCATCGAGAGAGACAATAGACAGGGAGAAAGAGAGAGAGAGAGAGAGATAGAAATACGCAGAGAGAGAGAGAGAGAGAGAGAGAGAGAGAGAGAGAGAGAGAGAGGCAGAGAGTGAGAGAGACGCAGAGATATATAGAGAGATAAAGGAAGAGAAAGAGATAGAAATAGACAGAATGCAGAGAGACGCAGAGATATATAGAGAAACAAAGAGAGAGAGAAAGAGATAGAGCGAGAGCGAGAGGTCCTCCGCCATCTAGTTATGACTCGATTTCTTCATCTCCAAACGCCATTGCAACTGAGCCAAATTGAATCCAGTGGCGAAAAATTGCCAATTGCAAGGTAAACGACTTTTTATTCGATTAAACCCCGTCTCCTCTCCTCCATGCCCATTCCCCTCCTTCCCCCTCCCTCTTCTACATCTTCCCCTCCCCCTCCCCTTCCCTACCTCTTCCTGCCACCTCTACTCCCCCTGTCATACTTCTCTGGTATTCTTTCGTTCCTTTTTCCTTTTCCCCTCTCCTATTTTCTTTTCCCTCTTCTCTTATTATCTTCTTCCCTAATTCTTTCCCTCTCATCCTCCTCTCTCTCCATTTTTCCCCTGACCCCCCCCCACACCAGTGCGAAGTTGACCTCTTGCAACACGCT
>NW_028234432.1:28581061-28588561 GCF_977035675.1 Penaeus japonicus | reverse complement strand
AAGAACTAGCACAGAATAGCACTGGATCGGCAAAGATGGAAAGAATTGGGGAAGGCTTATGTCCAACTATGGACCCTTACAAGCTGAGAAGAAGATACAGTGGGGACTGTCTAGTAGCATGTGGTCCAGGTGATGTAAGGCACTGTTATTGCATATCATGTGACCAAAACACTGATTATGCTTTTCTCTTTAATTCAATGCTATTTTGCTGAAATTCCGTTTTGACCTGATGCATCCTGTTTCCTGTGTCCATTTCTGCCTCTGAACTGCAGCCGCCATGCAGCTGCATTTCCTAGTGAAAGCCCTGGGGCATAGAAAGCGACTCAAGATTCGTACTTAAGGACACAGAAGGAACCCTGGGCAGATCAGACAGAGGCATGAGACAGAGAGAGAAAAGAGGCAGAACAAACAGCTCTGATCTCCAGCCTTTGGCCGAAACCAAGTGTATAACTGAGTCCACCAATAAAGACCATGGCACGTGAACGTCTATCTTTATTATCCACCGGGTACAACAGCGCTGGCAGCTAGAGGCTTACAACTAATGGCATCAAGTGGCTTACAAAGAGAGAGAGAGAGAAAGAGAGAGAGAGAGAGAGAGAGCGAGAGAGAGAGAGAGAGAGAGAGAGAGAGAGAGAGAGAGAGAATCAGAAAAAAAAAAAATAATGCAGCTGTCCAAGCTTCCTATGTCGGTAGTGATACCTTAGATTCCACAGGTGCTGGGTGTGGGAAGGCTAGAGTACCATGGCTAGATGCAACAGCTGATGTAGCATTATCATGTGTCATTGTAGTTGAAGTGCTTCTGGTTGAAGAAGTTTCTGAAACGATAGATGCAGAGGTAAGTGGCATGGTTGTTGGAGCAGGTGAAGAGGCCAGTGGATATAGAGGTGCATCCTGTGGAATTGCAAATGATTGTTGGGTTGCAGGAATTAAGGAAATGAACTGTGTACGCTGAGGCTTATCAATAAGTGCATGGAAAAAATGTTTCACGCTCAATTTGTTCCTTTTCTCTTTGATTTCTCTCCAAATTCTCTTCATTCTGTTTTCCTTGCTTGTGTTCTTTGTTTTTCACGCTCTATCTTTGCTTCTTCTTGCTGTGTGGGAAGGCAACTGACGCTGGGTTTTGTAGGTTTTCTTGCCTATTATGTGGTTTTAGGGTAGAAAAAAAAACAAATAAACACTTGAGCCTCCCCTTAAAAACACATTTTCTTCGAAATGGGAGATTTTGAAACGCTACAAGTTAAATCCCTAAAGAAAACGGGTTCAAGTCCAAACCGCCGATATCTCTATTAATATCACTGCTTTTGGTGAAGCACTGAACTTCTCTGTATCCATATGAAGTTGCATTCCTTCTGTGTCATGTATTGTGTGTAGATGTAACAGATGTAGGCTCTAATCATACGGCTATTAAGTGGAATCTCCCTTTATTCTTGAAGCCGGACGATGGACACAAGCTTTTGTTGACAAGATTGCTCCCCCGAGTAGGATGCACAGTGTTGCCATCCAGTAGTGCTATAAATATAATTGATAGATGATCTTGTGAATTAACGCTTTGTAGTATTATAATTGTACATGAAATATACACTACTGCATATATAGAGATCATTCATGGTTAGGTTAATTTTGTTTCAGCTTTGTTCTTTTTACTGCCATCTATATATAATTTAGTTAATTAATTCAACGAAGAATTCTCTTGGAATGCCAAGCTGAATTTATTCAGATGACAACTTTCAATCATTCTATCGTCATACTTGTCATTTCTGCAATATTCAATCAAGTGATTCACTCGGCTGATCTATATAAATAAATCGATTCAATTTAAAAATATATAAACTGCGTTTTTTTTTTTTTATTAGCAATTCTTTATCAATGCATGAGAATGCAAATTAATTACGCCCAAGCATCATAAAATATTATTGGAAATCAAGTATATGAATGGAAAAATCCCTAGTCACATTTAACATGATTAAATCAAAAGCAGACCTTGGTATATGTATGTATATATATATATATATATATATATATATATATATATATATATATATATATATATACAAACAAACACACACACACACACACACACACACACACACACACACACATATATATATATATATATATATATATATATATATATATATATATATATATATATATATATATATATATATATATATATATATATATATATATATATATATATAAGTATATATATATATATATATATATATAAATCATGACATAATTTATAACCTCCATTTGTACCCAAAATAGGCATGTGTGTCCGCAGAGTTAAATTACTCACACTCACTAACATAGTCTCATTATCGCAATCTACAACTTTAGAATTTTGGTGATCAGTCTGATTAATAAAGCTTGTTCTATAATCGAATAAACGAACGAAGTATATCTGAAATAAATTAAACTTTTCAACAAAAGCAATGCCTTTAGGTGGCCCCTTTACGCAACACTATGATAATTGAATTTGGAATTTGATACATCGCTTTAATGGACATAAAGGCGAATTTGATAACGATATTAGAGTGACGGGTTGATTGATGTATGTGTGTGTGTGTGTGGTAGGGTGAGGGCTGGGATTGGGGGGTGGGGGTGGGGGGTGGGAGTAATGCTCTGTGTGTCTGTATACAGTATACGTGTTTGTGTATGAGATTGTGTGTGTGTGTGTGCTTGTGCGTAGGTTTGTGTGTGTGTTTGTGTGTTTGTTTGTTTGTGTATGTGTGTGTGTGTGTGTAGGTTTGTGTGTGTGTGTGTGTGTTGTGTGTGTGTGTGTGTATGTATGTGATTGTGCTTGTGCGTAGGTTTGTCCGTGTGTAAGAGAAAGAATGATTGTGTATGTCTTGTGTACTCTGTTTTCTCTTAGATAATTATTTCCCCGCCCTTCGCACATTCTAACCAGGAATATTTAAGAAAAGGACGTTCATTATGTGTAATACCATTTGCTTATCATATCTAACAACAAACTGTGATTCAATTGTAGTATATCTACGTGTATGCTAACTTTTTTAGTCATATATCTTCTGTGTCCATTTTATCACTACTGTCATTTTCAAATATTGATTGCTATCCTACAAAAATATCCGGTCAATAACCATTATGGAATTTAGTTATCATGTTAAGTCCTTTAAAACAATATATATAGAGCAGACTGCTTTTGAAAAATCACCGTTTGAATATACTATTATCTCCGTTTATCGGTTTATATCGAAATGTTAAATATACATATCACTCTCTCGGTGAGTATGTATTTGCGTCTGTGTGTCTGTGTGTCTGTGTGTTGTGTATGTTGTCACTGCATGTTCTGATTCACGTTGTTTCCATAGTGCTAGCAGTCTTTCCTGCACAATATAAATCCTGGATTACGTGTGAATCTATTTTTTGAGTTGAATCTTTCATTCCGTGTTTGACTTTCTCTGTTTTTTTTTTTTTTTTTTTTTTTTTACTTTTTCTGAGTCTCTGAGTCTCTGTGCGTGTCCCTTTCTCCCTTTGATTTTCCTCTTCTCTTTTTCTCTCTGTATGTTTGTCTTCTTTTATTGAGAATATGTTTATCGATCTGTCAGTGTGTATTTTTGTCCGCATTCTGCGTCTGTCTGGTTTTGTCTCTATCTGCCTCTCTCTCTCTCTTGTCTCATCTTCCCCTCCCTCCCTCTCTATCTGCATCCCCATCCTCTCCACCTACCCCCTCACCCCCCTCCCCACCCCTTACCCCCCTCCCCACCTCCCACCCCTTACCCCCCTCCCCACCTCCCACCACTTACCCCACCCCTCACCCCCTCCCCTCCTCCCACCCCTTACCCCCCTCCCCACCTCCCACCCCTTACCCCCCTCCCCCACCTCCCCACCCCTTACCCCTCTCCCCACCCCCTCACCCCCCTCCCCCAAATCCAACTTTCCATCCGGCAATTCGCTCGAAGGAAGCCAGCCTCTCCGCTTTAAGGCACCGGTACTCTCGACGCTAGAAACTGCCGTCCATTACGTGATAGTCCGATGCAACACAGTGTTTCGGTTTGTAATAGGAAGACATTTTTTGGTAGGAGAGAGTCTCGAAAAAATGAAATTAAATTAGGGGAGAAAAATTGTTTGATTATTGTTATTATTATTATTATTATTATTATTATTATCATCGTTGTTGTTATTATTGTTTGCTGTTATTATTGTCGTTTTATGATTGATGTTGTTTTGTAGTGGTGATTATTGCTTGTATTATTATTGTCGTGATTGGTAATTGTATTGTTTATGGTCATTGTCACATTTGTTTTTTCCTTGGTGTCGGTATTAGTATTATCAGCATCATAATTATCATAGTCATAATTATAATAAGGGATCGTAAGTTCCCTTAAACACACAAACACACATATGCACACACACACACACACACACACACACACACACACACACACACACACACACACACACACACACACACACACACACACACACACACACACACACACATATATATATATATATATATATGTGTGTGTGTGTGTGTGTGTGATATATAAACATACATACATACATATATATAATATATATATATATATATATATATATATATATATATATATATATACATACATATATATGTATATACTAATATACATACACATGTGTGTGTGTGTGCGTGTGTGTGTGTACATATGTGCATTAATACCATTATCGTGATTTCTATTATCATTATCATTATCATCATCTCTAACATTATCATTCCTATTACAATTATAAAATCATTACTGTTGTTAGTATTATCATTATCATTATTTTATCAATATTATTATTATTGCCATTATCGTTACTAGTATTTCCCTCATTACCATTATCTTTATCCTCCTCCTCCTCATTGTTGTCATTCCTTATTCTTATCAATCTCATAATTTACATCATTATCTTGTTGGCATTATTTTCATAATTAGTACTATTTTGGTTTTGCTGTCATCATTGTTATCATTATCAGAGAAATATAGATAGATAGATAGATAGATAAATAGAGAGAGAGAGAGAGAGAGCGAGAGAGAGAGAGGGGGGGGGGGAGAGGGGGGAGGGGGAGAGAGAGAGAAAGAGAGAGAGAGCGAGAGAGACATACACTCAGAGACCTCACCAACAAGAAAACCCGCACACACAAACAGAGAAACACGCACACTAAAGTAACATAAAACGCACAAGCAAAACACATCTGAACACAAGCAAAACACACATACACACAAGCAAACACACGTACACACAAGTAAAGCACACGTACATACAAGCAAACCACACGTACACACAAGCTAAACACACGTACACACAAACAAAACACACGTACACACAAGTAAAACACATCTAAACACAAGCAAAACACACGTACACACAAGCAAACCACACCTAAATACAAGCAAAACACACCTAAATACAAGCAAAACACACCTAAACACAAGCAAACCACACGTACACACAAGCTAAACACACGTACACACAAACAAAACACACGTACACACAAGTAAAACACACGTACACACAAGCAAAACACACGTACAAACAAGCAAAACACACGTACGTACAAACAAGCAAAACACATCTAAACACAAGCAAACCACACGTACACACAAGCAAACACACGTACACACAAACAACAAAATACATACACGCAAGCCATGCAAGCAAGGCTCGGCAAGACAAAGATATTTCCCAATTCCCAAAGTTGCTTTTCTCTTGTATACGAAGCAAGACTTTTTTTTTAACTTCAGTTTTGAATTTTCCTTTTTCTTAAATTTTGAAGAACCGAGTGATATCGAAGGCGTGTTTAGTATGTAGTGCATGTTAACCTGGCTAATATTTCTAATATTGTAGTATTTGTACACTGAACTTTCATTCTTATTTTTATAGATTATCATTATCATACATGTACGTGTACGCTTTTCTATGTGCACACGATGTACATTCATGAGTGTATTCAGTTTAATGAGATAGGCCTAAATGGTAGAATATAATTGCAATATCATCAGGTACAATAGGAATGATTATTGAATGTATATCACAAGAGGTTTAAACGTCAGAAGTGTAATATTGTGTTCATTAGGACAAACATCTATTATAATGGAGTCTCAGAATTGGGATAATGAGGTGTCAAAATTGACTCAACATTTAATGCTGACAGCAAAGATATGATTTCCATTATAAACTCTCAGTCCACGGAAAAAATGAAAATGTTTAGAGAGAGCTTTTTTTCAACAATTTCTTAAGGTTTAAAAAAGAAGTATTTTACAGTATTTTTGTTTATGTACACGAAAAATCTTGGCGAATATTCATCACTGTATTTGATTTAGAAATCATTCACTTGGAGTAGAATTAGGGGAGGTGCCATGTCATTCAATTATACAGAAAAAAAACCCTACTTTGGGAACCGAGTTATACAATGGCAGTTTGTAGCATTGAACACTGCCGGCTTAGTCGAATGCATGGCGGGTGAACTGCCTAAAAAAGATACTAATCCCAATCGCATTTTATGGGAAGATGATGATAAAATAAGGAAAGGAAAAAATAATATTTCATGAATTTTTAGATGTAGCTATTTACAAATTATTTGTAAATCTATAAACTATCTGAGTCATATTCTTTTAGGAGTAAGAATTTTATTTGAATTTTCTTTCACCAACGACAATACTTAAGTACTTTTATTCTTACCTGAGGGAGAATTTACCAGCCAAGATACCAGGACCAGTAATTTTCAAATATTTCCACGAGATTTCATAACTGTTCTCTAAAGTGTTAAAAGAAAATTCTTAGGAAATATCGATATAGAGAGAATTTTTATTCCTCATTGAAAGTGAACAGCCAAACATTAGTAAATAACTTATTTCTAATTTGACTTTTCATTTCCTTATTCTACCATGGTCGTCATTTACGTCACTGAATTCATCAATTAAGGATTAAAAGGGATTTAGTGGTAACAAATACGAAATGGAATAGAGATAATTCATGGTTACAAAAAAAATCCGGCAGTATTTGGCATTTGTTTCTAGTTGCCAAATGTCGTCGGGGTTTTAACTGGACATGACTAGTTCCACTCGTACATAAACGGAAAATCGCAGAATAAATGATAAAAAAAATATAGGGAAATGTATTTTTCGCTCAACAAAGTGATGAGGATTTTATGAAGTGTATTAATCAGATAACCACACGAGTAATCAAAATTTCGATCAAACAATTTTGTATAGGCCTATATTTCTAAATGAACATAATGCATTTTTTTTTTTTTTTTTTTTTTTTTTTGTGACACACCAAATTATCTTTTGCGGCTGACAATTTATGACCGTGGATACAGCCATACTATCATCAAATTATTCAAAGAATTATCATATTGATTATGATTAAATAACAATAATATTTTAATTGTGATTGAGCGATCGGTCATAAAAAATATTCTTGTACTATTTTTTTCACCCTAATTCCACCCCCTCTCTCCCCCTCCCTCCCTACTCCCTCCTTCCCCAACCCTTCCTACCTCCA
>NW_028234432.1:28568561-28571061 GCF_977035675.1 Penaeus japonicus | reverse complement strand
ACATATAAATATATATATATATTATATATATATATATATATATATAATTATATGATATATATAACAGAGAGAGAGATTGAGAGAGAGAGAGATAGATAGAGAGAGAGAGAGATTTTTTGTTAGGAGAGTAGAGAGAAGTGAGAAAAGCCAGAGCCAGAAGAGCCACAAAAAGAGGAATATGCAAGAGAGAGGACAGAAAAATAAACAGAGTTCAGATGTACTCAAATCCACCTTCTTTTCCTCGCCAGCAGCAAAGACCACCAAAGTTACCTACAGATGAAGACTAATCTAATTACCACAGATTAATGCCAGATTTGTCATGATTCCCGCGCGGGGATTACATGGTCAGTAATTCCATAATCAATGGAGATTAATGTCTAATCCCAAAGGCTCCTCAAAAGCTTGTAAGAAGCTTTTGAACTGATATGATTATTCGTGTGAAATTTAAGCTTTTGGGATTATCATTTCCCAAAGTTACTGTTATTACTGTGCCCTTTTTTTGTTTTGATTTTTGTTGTGGGATTAAATCGGGCAGTAGTCCTATTAGTGGGGATGTATGTGATAATGATAGAAGTTTTTGGTATTGTCTTGTCTTTCTTTTTTTTTTTTTTTTCTCTCTTACTTCTTTCTATCTCTCTTTCACATTCTCTTCTCTGTCTCTCTCTCTTTATCATTCTCTTCTCTCTCCCTCTCTTTCTCATTCTCTTCTCTATCTCTCTCTCTCTCGCTCTCTCTTTATCATTCTATTCTCTGTCTCTCTCTCTCTCTCTCTACCATTCTCTTCTCTCTCTCTCTCTCTCTCTCTCGCTCTCTCTTTATCATTCTCTTCTCTGTCTCTCTCTTTCTTCTACCATTCTCTTCTCTCTCTCTCTCTCTCTCTCTCTCTCTCTCTCTCTCTCTCCTTCTCTCTTCCACATCTTTCTCCTCTCGAACTCGTACTTCTCTCTCTCTTTCTCTCTCAATCATATCTTTATCTTGAGACCTCCCGGTCATTCAGCATAATCTCTAATTCATCAGTGTGACAATCGAAGTTGATAACGTTAGGTTGACCATACAATAAAGTACATTTCAAACACACACACACACACACACACAAATATATAATATATATTATATATATATTGTATACATACACACACACAGTACACACACACACATACACACACATACACCACACACACACACACCAGATATATATATAGTATAGTATATATATATTTAATATATATAATATTATAGTATATTTATTATATATATATATATATCTATTTTTTATATACAATTGTATTCACACACGTGTATGATATACACATATAAATACGCGGTACAGATGTTCAACAAACAAACGTATGCCTTTCCTTAATTCATAAGTTTTGGTATCGATCGCCGCCACCACACGCAGGTTTATGTTAATATATGAGAAACCCTGAAAAAAAACTGTAACAATTATGAAAAACTCATTGAAAAATAACGGCTTGTGTTTTTATTTTTTATTTAGAAGGCACATAAGTATGCCTGGGATCTCCCTATGGTTGCTAGAGTAGGTCATAACAAAACCCCTGAATGGTTTCTCCTGTGCTAAATTTATTGATCCAAGAAAAAACAACAAACAAGAAAAGACACAAAAAATAAAAAAACATGGAAATTGATGGATTTAAAGTTATTGGGTTTATTCTTTAGAAAATTTTAATTCCCTCCTTATCAAATTATGAGTTATTGTGTTTACTACTTCAATAAGTTTTTTGTCTAGGATTGATTTTTATGAGAACAGTTTTTATTATGAGGGTCTAACTTATATTTAAGGTAATTTTTACGTTCGAATTTCCCCAGCACTGAGACGCATTAATGGCGTTACTATTCTTCTGTTCCTTGACTATTCTTTCCTCACCAAAATTGAACCTACTTGCCCTAATTTATCTTAATCATCAAATTTGATTGCCTCTGACCGAATTCTGTAGGACTCTGAACACTTTAAACAAATTAAATCGATGACTCATTTCACAATCCTTACTCGTTATTCATAATATATTTTCCCTTTACTTTATCTCATGGCTACTGATCCTGGAGGACCATGCTTTCGGACTATACCGGGAGCTATCACGAACCTCAAGACTTTGAACACTTTCAATTATTAGCTCTATAAAAATAAAGAAGGAAAAATCATGGCAAGCGGAGGAGGAGAGATCGAATAACATGAAACAACACTTATTTCTCAAACTGGCTATGATGCCGTTTTTCCATTAAGTGTGGCTTCTGGGAATATATATCATTGCACTGGCTGCTCAAAACAGATACACTAAACAAGAGATAAAACAGCTCTTCGGCTAAAGAAAAATGTATAACAAAATGTATATATGTATCCCTATATATATCCTATATATAATATAAATAAAACATATATATATATATAATTATATATATACAAATATATATATATATAGAGATATAGTATATCAGATATGAGAGAGATAGTAGATAGATGCACTCACACACAGATTGA
>NW_028234432.1:28541866-28544366 GCF_977035675.1 Penaeus japonicus | reverse complement strand
TATATATAATATATATATATATATATATATATATATGTGTGTGTGTGTGTGTGTGTGTGTGTGTGTGTGTGTGTGTGTGTGTGTATGTATACATATATATCTGTGTGTGTGTGTGAATGTATTTATTGTATGTCAACCTAACGTTTACTTCGATGTCACACTGATGAATTAGAGATATCTGAATGACCGGGAGGTCTCAGATAAAGATATGATTGAGAGAGAAAGAGAGAGAGAGAGAGAGAGAGAAAGAGTGAGAGAGAGAGAGAGAGAGAGAGAGAGAGAGAGAGAGAGAGAGAGAGAAGAGAAGAGAATGGTAGAAGAAAGAGAGAGACAGAGAAGAGAATGATAAAGAGAGAGCGAGAGAGAGAGAGAGAGAGAGAGAATAGAAGGGTTTTGAGAGGAAGAGAAGATTAAGAGAATAGAATGTTAAAAAGAGAGGAGGAAGAGAGAGAGATAAGAAAGAAATGAGAAAAAGAGAAAGGGGAGAGAAGAAAAAGAAAAAGAGAGAGAGAAAGAGAAGAAAATGTGAAAGAGAGAAAGAAAGAAGTAAGAGAAAAAAAAAAAAAAAAAAGAAAGACAAGACAATACCAAAAACTTCTATCATTATCACATACATCCCCACTAATAGGACTACTGCCCCGATTTTTAAAAACCCAAACAAAAATCAAAACAAAAAAAAGGGCACAGTAATAACAGTAACCCTTTGGGGAAAAGATAATCCCAAAAGGGGTTAAATTTCACACGAATAATCATAAACATTCAAAAGCTTCTTACAACTTTTGAGAGCCTTTGGGTAACATTAATCTCCATTGATTTGGAATTACTGACCATGGGAATCCCGCGCCGGAATCATGACAAATCTGGCATTAAAACTGTGGTAATTAGATTAGCTCATCTGTAGGTAACTTTGGTGGTCTTTGCTGCTGGCGAGGAAAAGAAGGTGGATTTGAGTACATCTGAACTCTGTTTATTTTTTCTGTCTCTCTCTTTCTCTTTTTGTGGTTCTGGCTCTGGCTCTCTCTCTCTCTCCCTCTCTCTCTCTCTCTATCTATCTCTCTCTCTCTCTCTCTCTCTCTGTATATATATATATATATATATATATATTATAATATATATATATTTTATAAATTTATATATTTATACATATAAATCCTCTTATGTGTGTATATATTTTGTATATATATGTATACATATAAAATATATATATATATATATAATATATATATATATATAAATATATATAAATAAATGTATATACATACAATAAAATATATATATATATATAAATATATTATATATATATATTTATATAAAATACATATATATATATATAATATATATATTTATAATAAATATATTTAATATATGTATATATGTATATGCATATGTATAAATTTTATGTAAAATATATATATATATATACATAATTTTATAATAATATATATATATATTATATATATATTTATATATATATATATAATATGTTTGTGTGTGCGTGTGTGTGTGTTATTAGTTGTGTGTGTGTGTGTATTAGTGTTGTGTGTTGTGTGTGAAACCCACATATTTTTTTCTCAGGTCACTTTCTTTCTTTCCCCCCATTCCCCTTAATTTGTCGCTCACCCTCCCTTTTCCCTCAGATCAGCTGGTCTCTCTTCCTCACTTTCACTTATTTCCCCTTCCCTTCTTCTCCTCTTTTTTTTTTTTTTACTTTTTTTTTCTGCTTTTAAAGTTTTCCCTTTCCTCCTTTCTCTTTCCCCCCTCCTCCTCTTTTTCTGCCTCTCCTTCCGGGGTATGAAAGCTTCCGCATGACTCAGCACTCTGACTTTGGCTTAAGAACCACCTCAGAACAGAAGACTTCTCAGCTGTCTCAATTACGTCATGCAATTTAACTTTTTTTTCTCTCTTTTTCTTCTTTCTTTTCTCTCTTTTTTAGGTGAGCCGTCAAGTTAGCACAGTGGTAGCACAGTGGCCTCACATCCCGTGGTCGGCAGGTCCAACACGTGAGTTTCCACTGTCACTGGACGGTTACTGACGGTAGCTGGGCACTGCGTTGGGGGGTAAGACCAAGCTCAGAATCGAGTCACACTCGTTTCACAACTCTCTCTCGACCAGCACTCTCGCTGACATAGGCGGCTCGCCTCAGTGTAATACAAGCCCTGCGTCGCATCTGCTCTCCGCAAATCTGGTTAAGGGCTTTTTTTTAATTTTTTTATTTATATATTTTTTTTTTTCTTTCTTCTTCTTCTTCCTTTTCTTCGACTTCTTCTTCTTAAACGATGTCTCTTCCATGGTTTCTGACATCATTATTTCATAAGCGATTTACTTGCATATGGTATTTAAAGATGTGTCGTATCATAGAGAGATAGATAACAGATTATAGATATAGAGATAGATACCACATACAGCTGATACATATGTTACGTGTGTGTGTTGTGGTGTGTGTGTGTGGTGTGTGTGTGTGTTTAATAATATAATATATAGATATATATATATATATAAA